>NW_023660313.1:0-19517 GCF_015228065.2 Penaeus monodon | reverse complement strand
TTTGAATTGATATCGAGCATGCGTATAAGAATTGGCATACTTCAAGTTAGGCATTTTAAGCTCGTTTATATTATTACTTTGGGGGGAACACATTTAGATAGATAAATAAAAATTTAATGAATCAGCTCAGTCTTTCAACGGCAGCAGAGAATTCCTCTCCACAAACTCCGTCGAAAAAAGGATACAGGGGGCGGTTATTTTTTGGAAACGATATATTTTGTAGTTATATTTGTAGTTGACAAAGAACAGGCCTTCATCCGCAATAAATATCATTAGGTGCGTCCCTTGATCGCCCTCATTTCAGCGCATGTGAAAAAAGGACGTGCATAATGGAAAGTATTTTAGATCATGTAGTAACGACTTTGGGTTTTAGAGATAATAAAAAAGTATGAAAGTAAAAGTATACTAAACCAACAGAAAAACATGATCTTTAAACTTATTTTACGTTTTGTCTTGATCGTATATACAGCGTACACCAGAAAATATAATAATTTTATTCGACCAATCACTTAAAGGAAGGAGACCCCCACAAACACACAAAAAGGCAAAAGACATGAGGCAATTAAGTGCTTCATAGGTATATGACGGGGGCCGCGGTGGCCGAATGGTTAGAGCTTCGTTTCAACACTGTCACGACGGCAATCTGAGTTCGAGGGTTCGAGTCACCGGCCGGCGCGTTTTTTCCCCTTTGGGGCAAGGAACTTCACCTCGATTGCCTACCCAGCCACTGGGTGGCCAAGCCAGCCCAAGTCAAGTGCTGGTCCCAAGCCCGGATAAATAGAGAGAATGATTACCTAAAAAGGTACCACCGGCACTCTCCGTGGAAAGGAAATGGGGACCCTACCACGTACTACTCCAAGAGCATCACAACATGAAAACTGCAATTAAGTATCATGCTGTGACCACGGCGGCTCAGACATGAACCTACCGTTAAAGAAAGAAGAAGGTATATGGACAGAAAAACTCAATACATAAAATGAATTTATTGAAAAATGTGATAACAGTCGAAATCCTACCTGAAAATTAAATTAATGATGAGGACTTCTCTATCTTTTTATCAAAATAAGATATTCAGATCATCCTGAATGTTACGAGCACCGAGATCAGGAATTGAGGTAATCATCGCGCATCTGGTGTAGCTGAGGGAGCAATGGGGATGGCCAAAGGGTTCGTAATCTCGCCATCTCCTTTTGGACCTCCTGAGAATAAGAGAGAAATTCATTTTTATGTAAATCAATACATTTTTTTCCCTGAAGTGAAATCCTGTAAGTGATGGAAGAAACAGGCTGCCATGATTCGAGCATACAAGCAAATGCAAGTGTATTTTGCCTAACGCTCGCGACACGTCCCCCCCTCCATAACACAAACCGGATGTAAACATTCGTCCGGTCTCTATTTTCTGAAATCCAAGCACGTGGATACTGCTACCTAGTCCTTTTGGCAAAAATAGATAAAATAAATAAATATAATAATAAAATATATTCATAAATATATATACACACACAAATACGCCAAAGAGCACTAAATTACACAGAGATACTCACCAGAGTCAGCAGGGAGTTACGATTCTGCGCTATATCAGGGTCGGGCAAGTGGTTTCCTCCGGCTTTCTGCTCCGCACGCTCGGTCTCTCGGCGTCTCCCCCTGAGGACAATATATATATATATATATATATATATATATATATATATATATATATATATATATAGATAGATAGATAGATAGATAGATAGATAGATAGATATTTTTTTATGCCTACATTAATTTTATATATATATATATTTTTTTACTTGTAAAGATTCCAGGCATGACCACATGCAATGCATGATTATATTAGTTCAAGCTAGTGTTGCATTAGTACTGCATATGCTTTTGTGTGCTTAGCGGGTGGTTGTGGGTGCACACACGTATACCCACTCTATACAGAAAACGGAAACAGGGGTACGTGCATGTACATCAGTGCGTTTATTACTGCATATGACTGCAAGAACATAGAAGCACGCGTGCGCACTAGATGTCCCACGAGTTACGTCAGAAATTGGTAGAGGTGAAAGAGTACATATTCCAAGTACGAGATAGTCTCAGCATTACGCCTTTTCCGGAATTTTAGGCATGATGTGGCTTTCCAAAGTAATCTACCGAGAGTACCTTTTCCTTTTTTTGTTGTAGTACAGAATTTGCAACAGACTACAAACACGCATACACGTCACATGCTTAACAGTTTATAAACATTTTAATCATGTAGCGTGTGTGTCGTCTGTATAAAAAATGGTCTGAACGATACTATCGCCCCTGGTAGGGTTTGATGTATGTTTTGGTGATGTCTCTCTTCCGGGCGAGTTTTCGTAAATCAGTAAAAAGGGAAAAAACTGTTCTGCCCCACACTTTAGGAAAAAAATTGGGAAATAAGGCCGACGGTCCCATTGTATTTTGTCTAGCATATTTTTTATATTTCGCATAATTTTTTTTTAAAAAGAATGTCTTTTTCCCTTTGGGTTGGGGCAATCTTATCTTTTTTTAGTCTCAAACAAGTGCAGTTTTTTAGAAGATCTTGGAGGGTTTGGCCCTTTGATAATATATCCTTTCACGTCTGAGTTAGTCGTTTTCCCCTACCAAGACCGTCCTGATTTTGAATCCTCCAATATTCTGTGTTTGGACCTTCAGCCCTTTCCATGAGGGGTTTTTTTGTTTCCTCTCCCCCCTCCTCTTTTTTATAATCATTTTATTTTTTATTTTTCGGTTTCGGCAGGAATGACCATTTTCTCAGATTTTTTGGGTGTAGAGACACGTTCCTTTTTTTTTTTACCTTCATGAAAATTTTTTTTAAGTTCCAATATATTTTAAAAAAACTGTAGTGAAAATTTTGGTTGGCTAAGCGCCATTCTTTACTTGTGACATTTTTGATATTATCCTCGACTGTAACATTACATTCCCGTTTGGAAAACATATGAGGGGGTCAGGTGATCAGAATCTACTTTTTAAACGGCGGGTTTTTAGTGCATAAAGTGAAAGGGAGTTTAAAAACGGACTAACTAAGTATAGGCATAAAAATAATAAAAATAATAAGCCCAATAACTTTTTTTTCCGGTCAATTCCTCGATTTTTTTTTTTTATGTAGACAACAAAAATTAAATTCTGCAAAAATTTGAAAAAAGACATTTAATTCTACGGCGATTTTTGGAGCTCTTTTTCTCCACGCGTATTCGGGGGGTAAAAATTTTTTCCTAATCGAAAATCCCCAGATAAAGGTTTTCCCTTTTATTCTTTTTCCAGTTTGTATCAATTTTTTATAAAATCTATTCCCCCTTTTAGCTAGTTCTTCTGACTTTTTTATCCAGTGTATCTTTTCTAGAAGCGGGGAATCGTTAGCTAAGCGATGTTTAGTCACCAGGGGTTCCTTTTATTTATTTATTACTAATTTTCCTTGCCTGTCATGAAAGGGTTGGGGCGTGTGGGTGTGTTTGGTGTGTGGGTGTGTGTGTGTGTGTGTGTGTGTGTGTGTTGGTGTGTTGTGGTGTGTGTGTGTGGTGTGTGTGGTGTGTGTGTGTGTGGTGGTTGAGTTTTGGTGTGTGGTGTATAATATGTAATAATATTTTATACATTTTAATTTTTATTGTGTGTGTGTGTATCTTCTATCTATCATCATATATATATAAAATTATATATATATAATTATATTAAATAATAGAATACAAATTTTTAAAAACCCCATACAAATGTAATTAATAATATATATATGGGTGTGGTGTGTTGTTTGTGGTGGTGGTGTTGTGTTGTGTGTGTGTGGGTGTGTGTGGTTGTTGTGTGTGTGTGTGGGGTGTGTGTGTGGTGTGTGGTGTGTGGTGTGTGTGTGTGCGCGGGGTTGTGTTAAAATATATATATATATTATATATAATATATAAAATATATATATTTATATATATACAATATATAACATAATATATAATATTATATATATATTATTTTATTATATATATAATATATTTTATATATTTATATTACATGCAGTTGTACACAGAAGTAAGCGTAGGGGATATTGCAGAAAAGGAAAAATTAGCAGATTTTTTTTTGAGACTAATCATATAATTTTATAATATATAATATATATATATATTTTAAATATATATATATAATATATTATAAAAATATTTAAATATACTATATATTTATTATATTAATATATATAATAATATATATGTATAAATATATTTTGTATTATGATGTATGTATATGTATATTGTGTGTATAGTTAATATAATATATATATATATAATATATATATTTATATATATATATTTAAATATACACACACCACACCCACACCACAAACCAAACACCACAAAAACCACACACACACACAAAAACACACACACACACCACACCACCACATATTTATTAATATATATTTTATATATATTATATAATATATTATATATATATATATATAAAAAATATATACATGTCCAGGGGAGTTTTTTTTTCCCTAACTGGGGATTCCCAAACACTTTTTTTTTTCCCTGCTTTCGCGTTTTGTTGCGGTGTGTGCATGGACGATTTTCCTTGGCACCGTTCCCGCAACCCAAACGGTGGGACCCTTTTCAGCATGCTTCCTTAGCTCCAAGCCCGGGCCATAACACCAAAAATGGAGTACGCCAATGTATACAATAAAAATACTTTTTTTTTAATTTGATAAGAATTTTGGGTTTAAATAAAACTATAACTATGCAAAGTGGGGTTTTAAAAAACCATTTCAGTCTCCACTTTTCTTTACAGAAATGAATGAATCTGTGCTCGAACCTAAAGCAAACCATTGATCGGAAGACAGGGCAAAACCAACCAAATGTTCCGTTTGAGGATGCACACTTATGTTTTTGATCTTGTATAAATTGAAATATTGGTAAAAAGTGTCCTGTAATATAATTTTTCCTGGGAAAAACCCATCGTCTAAGGATCTACTGACGAAGAAGAGGGAAATGCCTAAATAAGAAAACCCCAACTAATAATATAATATAATATTTTTATATATATATAAATTTTTAAATAAAATTTTAATATATATTAAAATTTTATATAATTTTGGGTGTGTGTGAAATTAATATTTACTCATTTCAAGTATATAGTATAATTATATATATATCATTATCATTATCTACAGCCTGATCGACGCTGCAGGAGTAGGCTTTTCGAATCTTTTCCCCCTTAGTCTGGCGTTTCCCGCTTGGCCCCCCAAAATTCGTTATTTTCGTCAAAGCCAGTTACTGATGGGCCCTTGGCCCTTTTGTTTTCTAAAACCCGTCTGTTCCATCTTGCCCTGTCTCCCCACAATATGACCCGCCCATTTTCCTTTTTTTTCTTTTAGTTCCAAAAATCTTTCCCCGTTTGTCCCGGGCCCCGATTCCCACGCGCCCTCGGCTGACCTCGGGCTAATTCCAGCATCAACTTCTATCCCTTGGGCACTTGCTGGTTTAACTCCAGTAATTTGGTTTTTTTTGATCCATAGGACATAAATGGGAGGGGCATTGGTTAAAGACTTATTTTTAAAAAAAGAATGGGAAGGAGCCTTTAGTAGGGGCTGTGTTACCAAAGGCGCTCCAGTCAGCTGATGGTATAATTTTTTTGATATTTGGGTAGATGTGTTTGTACGAGTTTCCCCAAAGGGATTATACTTTTCCCCGACCTCTAGCGCTTTTCCTTGTACTGTATTTGTTCGAATTTAACTCTTGAACTTTAACTTTTTTTTGTTTATCCTAAGTCCGACTTTAGACTTTCTCTATTTGATCTTATTAGTTGCGCATTTTTGCAGTTTTGTGAAGGAACAAATCATCTGAAAACTTTTGATTGTTAGGGATTCGCTCCTATTTTGATACCCTTTTCCGTTCCATTCTAGCTTTGAATATTTCCCAAGGGGAAACTGTAAACATTTGGTGAGATGGTATGCCCGCAACCCCCCTTTTTTAATTTGGGATTTATCGGGTTTTTGTGTGGAGTTTGGTGTTTCGTCCATCTTCGTATATTCTTCCAATTTTTTTCAGTATACCTCCTTCTCCCCGTTTTGTACTTCGTACTACTGGTTTTGTACGCAAAGCCTTTTCGAGTCGATGAATGCCATACACAGGGGGGTTTTCCCAATTCTTTTTTTTTTTCTCTTATTTGGTGGACGTTGGGATGTAGTCTGTTGTTGAAAATTCCATTGCAGAAGCTGCCGTTCTCTAGGGGTTAAAACCCGACTGTCAGAGATGCGAGTTTTTTTCGTGACTTTTTTGAACAGTTTTAAGTAATTAAAGGAGGTTATGGGGCGTATTTTTTTTAACCTTTTTCCCCTTTTTTTGTATCAAAATAATTGTTCATTTCAGGGTTTCGGGTTTTCCCTTAGAAGGCATATGTTAAAAGATTTTCTAGTTTTACGTTTCCCGCATTATTATCAGACTATACTATTTTCCCCTTCACCTGGGTTTTCCCCCCTTCATACCTTTAAGCGCTTTTTTTTTTTCTTTTTTGATTAGGTACGTTTAGTTTCCCCCGTTCGCTTCTATCGTGGCTGTTTATTTTTAGTTGTAAAAGTCTTTCACTACTGATTCATTCTTTTTATATGTTACTCCCCCGTCTGGTTTCTTATTGCATACCATGATTTCTCCTTTTCCAGTCCCTTTTAGCGTCTTCATGCTATACCCCAGATCAGTTGTATTTTTCAGGGATTTAATTTCCGAGATATTTTTCTCTCTTTTTTTTTATAGTCTTTTTTAGTTTTAGCTAATCATTTATCCCTGTCTACGATACTTTTTTGACCCTAAGTTTTGATAAACGTTTAGTTTTTACGAGAGCTTTCTGGAGCTTGCTGACGTTCTTACCACCCCTTCAGGGCAATTTCCTTTTTTATGCATTGAAACGTTTGTTTATTTTGGCAGTGTTTAGATTTCGTCGGAGAAATCTGTTTTGGAGTTTATGCTAAAAATTTTGTCGCTTGGTTTCAAATTGCAAATTTTACGCGATTTTTGATGAGTTTGTTTCTTTTCCTCTGAGGTTAATTTAATTTTTCCTTATGGTCGTTGCCAAATTTAATTCATTTAAAAATTTTTTTTTTGATATCGCGCCTACGAAAAGATGAAGCAATTTTTGTTTTTTTATGTCGATGGCGACTTCCCTTCCACTTCCCCAGTCTTTTTTCGAAGAATAATTAAAGGGGACTGAGTATTCCCCACACGGTTTCTCCTTCAGCTTTTTTACCTATGTGGCACTCCATTTAAAGATTTGAAATGGGTTTTTTTCTCTCTCGCTGGCTTTAAAAAGGGGCTCTTATTTCTTTATCACTGGGCTGCAGGGGTTTGGGGCATAGACTTGAACAATCCTTAAATTTTACTATTTTTAGTTTTATTAATACTGAACCACTCTTCCCCTTTTACTTATAGAATTCACGTATTTTTTTAAAAGTTTTTGAATAAGAAACCTACCCCTTTTCTCTTTCTACCCCGGGGGGTTTCCTTCCCAATAGATAGTGTCCATTATTTAGTTTTTTCTGTTCTTCGCTTATCTTCAACTTTACAGTCCCACAAAACCCCCATTTAAGAATAATGCTAGTAAGTCGGGTATTTCCATAGCCCCTTTTTTGATGTGCAAAGGTTCCCCTCACCGCGGGGTGGCCGTCTTTAACCGGGGATTTTAGCACCCCCTGCCACCCTAAAATAGGGGCTCCCTTTCCCCCCGGGGGAAAGAGGGCCGTTGCTTTGTTTGGCAGTCTGGTTTGGATAGAGAGGTAGACAGCCGATTTTTCTCACCCAGTGAGCAGTTTTTCACACGCAAATGCTCAATATCGCATATTTTATATTATATTTTTACTACGATCATTTTATTAAAAATTATAATATATTATATTTATTTTATTTAATTTAAAACTATTGTTATATTATATTTATATTTATTATTATATTATAAATTTATTATATACATATATTTTTACTACGCTAAGTAACGCAATTTTCGTGCACATGCAATGCAAACATACACCTTTACATATGCTCCATGCATATGATATCCTACATACTCCTACATTTTACACAACTACACACAGCACATGCTACACATAATAGACATATGCCACATCATATGGTACATATGGTTCTCCTATATGTGAACATACTACGCCATACTTAGACATACAAACATACAACATCAACATACAAAAATTAAACAGATATATATTAATATAAAGAATATTATAAATATATTAGATATAAAAATTATAATATAAAAAAGCTAACATTGCTTACCATCCCGGTATGCGACATCGTTTATGATCACTTTAGTGCACCAACTATATATTTAAAACCTGTACACATATATATATAAAAATAGAATATAAAAAATATATATCAATATATATATTTTTAAATATATATATATATTTTAAATAAAATTATATATATAATAATATATTAAAAAATTAAATAATTTATATTTTTTAGGTTTTTTTTTTATAATATATAAAATAAATAATATATATATAATTAAATATAATAAAAATAAATAAATTTTGTATATATAATAATATATAAAAATATATATAAGTAATATATAAGTATATTATTATATATATATAATAATATAGTTTATATAGAATAAAACAAAAAAATAATATATATATATATTTTATAAAATTTAAATTTTTTAAAATTTTTTTTTTTTTTATATATATATTATATATATATATATAATTATATAATAGAATATATATATAATATTATATAATTATACCATAAAAATAATAAAAAAAAAAAATTAAAAAAAAAAAAAAAAATTAAAAATATAATATAAAAATTATATATATATTATTTTTATTATTATTTTTTATTATTTATTATTATATATATATAATAAAAATATATATATATATATATAATTTATATATTATATAAAATAATATATATTATATATAATAATATGCCGGTTACAGGTGTATACTATATATGTTGGTTGAACACTAATGTTTTTCTGTACTCATAAACGTATGGGCGCATACACGGTATGGCGTAAAGCATATGTCTAGATATATTATATATATATATATATAGATATAATATAATAATATATATATGATTATATATAATATATATAGTATATGTAGTATGTAATTTATGTATGTATGTATGTTTGTATAGCTCATAAGTGTATGTGCGTATGTATGTTCACATATACGGAGGTATACACATATGTATACGCATTATGATGTGCGAATAGTCACATATGTGTATGCATGTGCATGTGTGTAGTTGTGTAGATGTAGGGAGTATGTAGGCCTATCATATGCATAGGAGCTATGAAAGGTGTATGCTTTGCAGTGTGATGGCACGAAAATTGCGTATTACGTATGCGTAGATAATATAGTATATATAATATAATATAATAGAATATAACATAGTATAATATAATATAAACACATACGTAGTAATAATATACTATAAATATTATCAATAATATATATATAATATATATAATGATACGTAGTATAATATAATATAAAATATGCGTAGTACTTAGCGCATTTGGCGTTGTGAACAACTGTTCTGCAACTAGGTGTACAAACTCGGCTGTCTACCCTCCTCATCCAAACAATGACTGCACAAACAGGAGCAACGGCCTTCATTCCCCGGAGGCGAAGGAGCCCCTAGGTTATGGTGGCAGAGGGTTGCTAAAAATCTCAGGTAAAGAAGGCACCCAGCGGTGTGATGAACCTTGCACATGCAATATAAGGGCTATGAGAATGAATCCGACTACTAGGCATTACTTCATTTAATAGGGTGTTGTAGGACTGTGAAGTTAGAAAGACTAAGCGACGAACAGAAGTACTAAATAATGGACACATACTCTATGGAGAGGTAAACCCCAGGGTAGCAAGCAGTAATCAGGGTAGGTTTCTTAGTCACAAAACGGTTTAGAAAAAAATATAGTGGTAAATTCATAAGTATAAGCGGAGAAGAGTTGATCATATTATTAAAACTAAAACAATAGGTAAAAACTTAGGAATTGTCAAGCTATGCTCCAACCCTGCAGCACAGTGATGAAGAAATAGAGGCCTCTATGAAGGCCAGCGCCCGACGAGAGCAAAAAACCCATTTCACAATCATTATGGGAGGATGCCAACATAGGTAAAAGACTGAAGGAGAAACCGGTGTGGGGGAATCATCAGTCTCATGAATATATTTACTTCGAAAAAGACGGAGCGGAAGTGGACATGGAAAGTGCCATCTGACATCAAAAACGGAAAATTGACTTCATAATTTTAGATAAGGCGCGATATACTAAAAAAATTAATAATGAATTAAATTATTGGCCACGACCATAGAGGGCAAAATTAAATTACCACCGCAGAGGAAAAGAAAACAAACTCATTGCGAAAAATCGCAGTCAATTTAGCAAACTTGAAGACCAGAGCGACCAGAATTTGCATGGAACATCCAAAACAGATAGTCTCATCGACGAAGATCCAAACCCTGACCAAATCAACAAACAGTTCAATGGGACATAATAAAGAATCTGCGCTGAAGTAGGTGGTAAGAACGTCAAGCAATAGCTCCAGCAAGCTTCGCCAGAAACTAAAACAGCCTTATGCAAAAACGTAGGGTCATTAAAAGTATCGTAAGACAGGGATAAAAATAGAATTAGCTGAATAACAACGACTATAAAATAAAAAGAAGAGAGAAATATCTACGGAAATTCAATACCCAAAATTATAAAATACAAACAATGATCTAGGGTACTTAGCATGAAAGACAGCTAAAAGGAGACGGAATAAGGAGAAATCATGTGTATGCAATAAAGAAAAACCAGACGGGGGAGTAACATATAATAAGAGTGGGAAATCAGTAGTGATAAGGACTTTACAACTCAAATGAACAGCCACGGATAGAATGGCCTACACGCCCGTAACTCGGGAGACGTACCTAACATCACAAAACAGAAGAAATAAAAAAAAGCGATTAAAGGTATGAAGAGAGGGAATAACACCAGGTGAAGATGGAAGTAGTATAGATATAATAGATGCAGGAGAAAACTGTAATAATCTAGCCCAATCTTTTTAAAATATGCCTCTCAACGGCAAAAACTCGAAAGCCTCGGAAAAATGCAACAATTATTTGATACACAAAAAAGGGATAGAAAGGATCTAAAAAAAATTACCGACCCATAAGCCTCCTTTACAGTTACTTACAAACTGTTTCACAAAAGTCCATCGCAACTCGACTCGACAGTCTGGATTTACCCAGCTAGAAAACAGGCAGGCTTCTGCAATGGATTTTCCAACAACAGACTACATCCACACGTCCACCCAAATACGAGAAGACAAAAAAGAATATAGAAAACCCCTGTGTATGGCATTCATCGACTACGAAAAGGCCTTTTGACTTTACCAAATACCAGTAGAGTACTAGAAAAGGTATCCGAAAACAGGTGAGAGAGTAAGAGGAGTATACTGTAAAAAAAATTGGCAAGATATATACGAAGATGGGACAGCAACACCCAAACTCCACACGAACACACCGAATAAAATACCAATTAAAAAAGGGTGTTTAGGACAGGTTCCCGATACCATCTCACCAAAACTGTTTACAGCTTACCTTGAGGAAATATTCAAGAAGCAGAATGGACCGGAAAGGTATCAAAATAGGAGAAGAAGCCTAAACAATCTAAGATTTGCAGATGATATTGTAGCTCTTCACTAAATCTGCAAATGAATGCAGAACTAATGAAGATCTGAATAGAGGAAAGTATGAAACGTCGGACTTAGGATGCTGAAACAAGAAAAAGTTCAGTTACAAAGAGTTCAATTCGAACAAATACATGTCAAGGCAAAGCGCTAGATGTCCGTGGGACAAGTTATATATTACCTTGGGCAACTGTACAACACATCTAGCCAATATCATACAAATTCATTACACATCGTCTAGGGGACGGGAGCGCCTTGGTAGACCACAGTTAACCCTACTAAGAGGACTCCTTGCCATTCTGCTTTTAAAAAATAAGTTTTTAACCAAGCCTTGCCCTCCCGTTATGTCCTCTGGGATCAGAACACAACAAAATTACTGGGAGTTGAAAACCAGCAAGTGCCCAGGGAGGAGGGATAGAGGAGTTGATGCGATGGGAATTTAGCCCAAGCGGTCAGCCGAGGGCGACGTGGATCAGGGACCGGACAGACGTGGAAGATATATTGGAAAGCATAAAAAAGAAAAAAAAAAAGGGCAATGGGCAGGGCATATATGTCGGAGACAAGACGAAGAGCGAACAGACGGGCTTTAGATAAACATAAAGAGGCCAAGGGCCAGATCAGTAACATGGCGGACGAAATAACGAACTTTGGGGGCCAAGACTGGAAACGCCAGACTAAACGGGAAAAGATCGAAGAAGCCTACGTCTGCAGCGGATCGACTCAGGCTGATGAGGATTAAGATAATGATATATATATAATTATACATATATACATATGTATGATGAATATATATATATTCAAAACACACACACCAATATATTATATATTATATATATATATATAATATTATATAATATATATATAGATATATATATTATATATATTAGTTGAGGTTTCGTTATTTAGGCAGTTCCTACTTCTTCGCTTCGGTATGGATCATTAGACGAAGTGGGTTATTTCTCCAGATAATTATATTTCACAGGACCACATTTCACCAATATATTTACAATTTATAAAAAGATAAACAAAAGACAATAAGTGTGCATCCTTCAAGAAACGGAACATGGATTGGTTTTCGGCCAGGTCTTCCGATTACAACTGGTTTGCTTTAGGTATCCGAGACAAGAATTCGATTCACTTTCATTGTAAAGAAAAGTGGAGATGAAAATGGTTTGAAACTTCACTTAGCATAGTATAGTATGAATATACACCAGATATATCATTCATAAATTAAAAAAACAAGTATTATTGATATGCTAATACATTGGCAGTACTCACATATGGTGTCGTATAGGCACGGAGCTTGGAGCCTAAGTGAAGGTCATGCTGAATGGGTCACCGACCTTGCCTTTGGTTGCGGGAACGGGCCAAGGAAACCGTACACATGGCCACACACGCGCACACAACGCGAAAGCATCGAAAGAAAAAGTGTTGGTAATCCCTAAGTTAGGGAAAAACCACATCACCCTGGACAGTGTATATATTATATACTATATAGATATATATTAATATATATATATATATAATCTAATATATATAATATGTGGTGTGTGGTGTGTGTGTGTGTGTGTGTGTCGTGGGTGTGTTGTGTGTGTGTGTGTGTGTGTGTGGTAGTGTGTGTGATTGTGTATATATAATAATATATAGTATATATATATACATATATATTATATATAATAATAATTAGATATATAACATATACACCACACATATACATATACATACATACATAACAATACAAAATATAGGATACATATCATATATAATATATATCATCTATAATAATATCAGAGGTATATTCATATATAATATCTATATATATATATATATATATTATATATATAATATATATCTATATCTAGATTATTATATCTCTTATTAGTGCTGCAAGAACTAAAATCTGCTAATTCCTTTACTGCATATCCCTACCTTCCTTCTGTTGTAACATCTGCAGTATCTATATATATATATAGAATCATAATCTATCTAATCTATATCTATATCTATATATACATCTATCTGTTATCTCTGTCTATATAATACAAATTATATATATCTATATAATATCTATACCATATATCCTATCCCCCCCCCGTCGCCCCACCCCCCCCTCCACCCCCCCCCCCCCCCCACCTCCCCCCCCACCCCACACCTCCCTCACCCCCCCCCCACACGCCCGCCCTCACCGCCCGCCCCATACACACATACACCCACACACCACCACACACACACACCCCAACCCCACACCTAACACACACACACACACACCACACACACCACCCCACATTATATATATGTTATAATATACCACGGTATGTCTGTATGTATATATATGTATGTAATATATATGTCATTATATTATATATATATATACTATATATATATATTATCGATTCGATAGATAGATAGATACCACACAACACACACAAATATATATATATGTTATATATATTTATATACATATATACCACACACACACACACACATACACACCCACACACACACACACACCACAACACAACACACACACACACACCACACCCACACACACACACACACACACACACACACACACACACCACACAGAACACATCACCCCTTGCATAGACGAGAGCAATGCAATAATTAGTAAAAAATAAATGAAATGGAACCCATGTGACTTAACACATCGCCTTAGCATAAAGAGTAATGTGGCATAGAAAATTGATACACATGGATAACAAGAGTCAGAAAGAAACTAGCTCAAGGGGAGGAATACGATTAGTAAAGAATTGATACAAACTTGTGAAAAGCAAAATAAAAGGAAATCCTTTTATCCTGGGGATTTTCGATTAGGAAAATTTTGACCCCGCGCAACTAACGCGTGGAGAAACAGAGCTACCAAAAGTCGCCGGTAGAATTAAAATGTCTTTATCAAATGGTGACGAATGTTAAGATGTTGGTATCATAAAAATAAAAAAAAAACAGTCGAGAAATCTGACCGGAAAAAATAGTTATTGTTAGTGCTTAATATTATTATTAGTTTATGCCGTAGATTTAGTTTAGTCCGTTATAATCTCCCGTTTCACTTATGCACTAAACCTGCCGTATTCTAAAACGTAGATTTCATGATCAACATGACCCCATCATACTGTTATACCTAATACGGTAATGTAATGTTCCAGTCAGAGGATACAATCAATAAATGTTAACAAGTAAAGAAGTGGCGCTTCAGCAAGCCAAAATTCTCACTACAGTTTAAATAAGGTATAGGAAGCTTAATGAAATTCAATAAGGTAAAAAAAAAATAGGAATGTGTTACTACACCAAAGAATCTGAAGAAGTAATGCTCATTCCTGCCGAAGCGCAAGAAAACCTAAAGAATAAAAGTGATTTATAAAAATGCAAGGAGGGCGAGAGAAAACAACCACCTCTCATGGGAAAGGTCTAGGAAGTACCAACCCACAGAAGTATGTGGAGGATTCAACATTCAAGAGCAAGGTCTTGGTAGGAAGACCGACCTAACTCAGGACGTGATAAGGATATATATCAAAGGTGCCAACCATCCAAAGATTCTTCTACAACTGCACTTGTAGGAAGACTAAATAAAGATAAGATTGCAACAACAAGGAAAAAAAATGACACTTCTTATTAAGGAAAAATATATGCGAATATATTAAAAATATATGCTAGGAAAAAAAAATAAAGTGGGACCGTCGGCCGGTATTTCTAATTTATCTTAAAGTGTGGGACAGAAACAGTTTATTCCTTTGTACTGATATACGAAAAATATCGCGAGAAGAGATTTGAACTCACCAAAGATACATCTAACCCATACACAGGGACGATAGTATGCAGTACAGACCATCTTGATACAGACAGACCGACACGCATAAAACATGATTAAATTTGTTCATAATCTGTTAAGCATGTGAAACGTGTATTGCGTGTTTGTAGTCTGTTGCAAATTCTGTACTACAACAAAAAAAAGGAAAAAGGTACTCTCGTACGATTACGTTGGAAAGCACATCATGCCTAAAATTCGGAAAAGGCGTAAATGCTTGAGACTATCTCGACTTGGAATATCTACTCTTTCACTCTACAATTTCTGACGTAACTCGTTGGGACATAGTGTGCGCACGCGTGCTTCTATGTTCTTGCGTCATATGCTAGTAATAAACGCACTGATGTACATGCACGTACCCCTGTTTTCAGTTTTCTGTATAGAGTGGGGGATAAGTGTGTGCAACCCACAACCACCCGCTAAGCACAAACGCATATGCAGTACTAATGCACACTAGCTTGAAACTAATTATAATCATGCATCGCAGTGTGGGTCATGCCTGGAATCTTTACAAGAAAAAAAAATATATATAATTATAGATTAATGGAGGCATAAAAAAATATCTCATCTATCTATCTATCTATCTATTATTCTATATATATAATATATATATATATACTACTATATATATATATAAATATATATATATATATTTCTCAGGGAGAGACGCCGAGAGACCGAGGCGCTGCGGAGCAGAAAAGCGGAGGAAACCATTGCCCGACCTGATATAGCGCAGAATCGTAAACCCCTGCTGACTCTGGTGAGTATCTCTGTGAATTAGTGCTCTTTGGCGTATTTGTAGTGGGTATATAATATTTTATGAAATATTTTATATTATATTTATTTATATTATCTCATTTTTGCCAAAAAAGGACTAGTAGCAGTATCCAGTTGCTGGGATTTCAGAAAATAGAGACGGACGAATGTTTACATCCGGTTATGTTTATGGAGGGGAGACGTGATCGCGAGCGTGTAGCAAAATACACTTGCATTTGCTTGTATGCTCGAATAATCATGGCCAGGCAGCCTGTTTCTTCCATAACTACAGGATTTCACTTCATGGAAAAAAAATGTATTGATTTACAAAAAATGAAATTTCTCTTCTTATCTCAGGAGGTCCAAACGGAGATGGCGAGATTACGAAACCCTGGGCCATCCCCATTGCTCCCTCAGTACACCAGATGCGCGAGATTACTCAATTCCTGATCCCGGTGCTCGTAACATTCGGATGATCTGAACTATCTTATTTTGATAACAATGATAGAGAAAGTCCTCATCATTTAATTAATTTCAGGTAGGATTTCGACTGTTATCACATTTTCAAATAAATTCATTTTATGTATTGAGTTTTCTGCCATTATACCTTTCGTCTTTCTTTTACCGGTAGGTTCATGTATGAGACGCCGTTGGTCAAGCATGATACTAATGGCAGTTTCAATGAGTTGTGATGCTCTTGGAGTGAGTTACGTGGTAGGTCCCCATTTCCTTCCAAGGCAGATGGCAGGTGGTACCTTTTTAGGTAATCATTCTCTTATTTATCGGGCTTGGGAACCAGCACTTGACTTGGGCTGCTTGGCCACCAGTGGAGGGGTAGGCAATCGAGGTGAAGTTCCTTGCCCAAGGGAAACAAGCGCCGGCCCCCCCCCCCCTGGTGACTCGAACCCTCGAATTCAGGCTTGCCGGTCGTGACAGTGTTGAAACGAAGCTCAACATTCGGCCACCGCGGGCCCCGTTCATATAACCTATGAAGCCACTTAATTGCCTCATGTCTTTTTGCCTTTTGGGTTGGTTTGTGGGGGTCTCCTTCCTCAAGTGTGTGGTAAATAAATTATTATATTTTCTGTTGTACCGCTGGTATATCGATCAAGACAAAAACGTAAAATAAGTCTTAAAGATCTGTTTTTCTGTGTTTGTATACTTTTGTACTTCATACTTTTTTATTATCTCTAAAACCCAAACGTCGTACTACATGATCTAAAATACTTTCCACATTATGCACGTCCTTTTCACCATGCTCATGAAAATGAGGGCGATCAAGGGACGCACCTAATTATATTTATGGCGGGATGAAGGCATGTCTTGTCAACTACAAACTTATAACTACAAAAATATATCGTTCCAAAATATAAACCCGCCCCCTGTACCTTTCGACGGAGTTTGTGGAGAGGAATTCTCCGCTTGCCGTTTGAAAAGAACTGAGCGATCATTAATGTTATTTATCTATCTAAAGGTTCCCCCCAAAGTAAATAAATAAATAAAACGAAGCATTAAAATGCACTAACGTTGAAGATGCCGAATTACATTATACGCAGTCAAGCATCGATTCAATTCAAGCCGGAAACCCCCACATCCACAACGCTCGCCGACGCTGCACTTGTTGCAGGGGACCGCTGAGGAACTTGGATTCAATCTTGTGTTTTGTCTTTTCTTTTCTTTTTTTGTGTGATTAAATATACTATCGCCAGGCTTCGGAAATGAACAGCCCTATCTTGGCGGGGATTACTTGGATCCGGAGCATGTTTTGAGTGTCTGAGGCAATTGGGATTTCCCACGGGGTTCAAGGCCGGGGTACCTTACCTTCTTTAAAGCTTTGAGTAGGCTTAAAACAGGGTTTAACTGTGACAGACTTTTTATTAATTACGTAGTGTTGTTATCATATTTAATGACATTATTATTGTCTTTATTATTATTGGTATTGCTTTTATTATCACTATTATTATCATCATCACGTCGTCACATTATTATTATTACGTAAATCATCATTATTTATCATCACTATCATTATTATTGTTATCATTATTACTATTATTATAACTACTATTACTATCATCATCATTTTAAATCATCATCATCATCATCATCATCATCTATTTATATTCACCTGTCTATCTTATTCACCTATTATTTTATGAAAAAAGCGAAGGTGTCCTTGAGAAACTGATGATATTTGTTTGAATGCAACATGTCGAAATATCGCATAGGTATTGCAAATCATCGCTACCCTTGCATTTTTCAAATAATACCATCACCAATCTGTCATCCTGTCAGCAGTCAAGTGTATCTTCGCCCCTGTGGGTAAAATAAAGAATAATTATATAAAGAAAATTGTTCTCGATGGAGGTAAATGAAAAGTATATCGATGAAATAGAGAGATTTCTTGATGAAACAGAAGAGACGGTTGAATGAATCGATAGAGAGACGGTAGCAGAGATTTAAATAATCTAATGTAAACGAGTATTAAAAAAAATAATAATAATAAATGAAGTAATGATATTGTTTGTGACGGTAACGGTGTGATATTATCTTTATAATCCAAACTATAGTTTCAATAATGATATGGTAATGATAATGATGACAATAGTAAGAGTAAATATCTATAACAATATAATAATAATAATTATAATAATAGTGATAATAATGATAATAAAATGATAGCGATAATAATATTGATAATGCATTTCTATTACCCTTTTTATCATCACCATCAGTGTAATGTTATTGATGATATTAATATAATCAATAATACCAATAGTGATAACACTAACACTAATACTAATGATGATGGCGATGATGATAATATAAAGACAGTTATAATAATAACAATAACAGCAACAATAACAATGATGACAATAATGAGGATAATGATTATGCGATAAAAAATAATTTTCTTTTGTTATGACAATAACAGTGATGATAATAGATAATGTTAATAATCAGTGATGATAATAACGATATTGAAATTTTATTGATAATCCAATGGTAACAATAATGATACTTTAATGATGGTAATTATAATGATGACAATAGTAGTAGTAATATCTAACAATATAATGATGATAATAATAATAAAAAAATTTAAAAGTAATGATAATGGTAATATAATAGCGATATTGATAATAATGATAAAAGTGATGATAATATTAATTCTAATAGCTTTTTTTTTCATCATCAATGTAATGTTATTGATGATATTATTTCCAGAAAAATAATATAATACTA
>NW_023660312.1:0-19519 GCF_015228065.2 Penaeus monodon | reverse complement strand
TATTTGAATATATATAAAATAATATTTTTATAAATATGTTTTTTTTTTTTGTTGTTGGGTTTTTGGGTGTGGGATGTGTAAATTTTTTAAAAAATTTTAATTTAAATATTTTTATTATTATAAATAAAACTCCGAAAAAAGCCACAAAAACCCAACTTTATTTATTAATGGTGGGGGGGGTTTTGGGGGGCAATAAAAATGATTATTAAATTTAAAATATAAATTTTAAAATATAAAATAATAATTATATTTTTTTATTTATATTAAAATTTGTAGGAGGGAAAATTATAATTTAATAATAATTAATTTTAAAAATAAAATAGTAATCCCAAAACAACAATTTATATACAAAATTTTAATTAATTATTAAAATTAAAAAAATACAAAACACCCCACCTTAATACATTATAAAATATATATTAATATATTTTATTAATTAAATATTTGTTGTTTGGGGTTTGTGTTTTGTTTGGGTTTTGTTGTGGTTGGTTTTGTGTGTGTTTACTGGTTTTCTTCCATATAATAGGTAATAATAATAAACCACGAACCAGCAAAACACAAACAAACAAAATAAATAAAATTTTTTTTTTAATATATATATATATATATATATATATATATAATATATATTAATTTTTTGTGGGGTTTTTTTAAAATATATATATATATATTATAATATAATATTATATATATATAATAAAAAAACAAAAATATTACAATATAATATATATATTTTTAATTAATATATATATATAATATATATTATTTTTTTTTGTGGGGTGTGTTTTTTTTTTTTTTTTTTTTTTTTTTTAAAAATTATTATAAAAAAAAAAAGCCCCCAAAAAACACACTATTATATATGGGTGTTGTGTTGGATTTTTAATAATTTTAAATATTAAATTTTATTTTATATGTGTTTTTGGGGTGGGTGGTTTGGGGGGGTGGTGTGTGTTGGGTGTTTATTAATGTTATTAACATTATATATAATAAATATATTATATATATAAATATAATAAAATATTTATATAATATATATTATAGGGTGTGTTTGTGTGTGGGTAATATATATTTATTTATATATTATATATATATTAATTTTATATATATATAATCTGTTGGGTGTGTGTGTAAAAATAGATAGATATAACGCCACACACACACCTACACACACACACCACACAAAAACACCAACACACACACAACACCACAACACACACACACACACACACACACAAAACACACACACACCCCCACCAACACAAAACACACACCCCACACACACACACAAAACAACCCTTCTCTCTCTCTTTTCTCTCTACTCTCTCTCTCTCTTCTTCTTCCTCTCTTTCTCTCTCTCCCTCTCTCTCTCTTTATTTCTCCCTTCTCTAACACACACACACACACTCATATAATGTGGGTGTGTGTGTTGCAATATAAAATTATATATATATAAAAAATTATATATATTTATATATATTAATATATTATATGGTGTGGTGTGTGTGTTTGTGTGTGTGTGTGTGTGTGTGTGTGGTGTGTTGTGTGTGGTTGTGTGTGTTTTTTTTTTTTATAATATATAAAAATAATATATATTATATATTTTTTTTTTTTTTTTTTTTTGGGGGTGGGGGTGTGTGTGTGTGTGTGTTTGTGTGTGTGTGGGGGTGTGTGTGTGTTTTGTATAAGGGTTTTTTTAAAACCCCCTATACACTGGTTTGCAGGGTTTTGACTTTTATTCGGTTTGACTCTTTTTTTCTGAGATTTGGCACAACAGTAAAAGAACATGAAAAGTCTAGTTATCGGGAATGGGGCCGCGCGGAAGTCACGGTCAGCCCCCCGGAGGGGGGCGGGGGGCTGACCTTAGCGGGGTGGTAGCACAAAAACTCTCTGGGGCCTAGGTCATTCCGGGTTTATAAGTAGGACCGTTCAGCTGGAGGAGCGGAGCACCCCGCTGCAGGAAAAGGGGGGGAGCGAGGTGAGGTCACGGCCCCGTCTGCTACACTGATTGTCCACGTGGAAAAAACCCGTGGCCCACTGGTCCCCCGAAATAAAATTTCCACATCCGTAGAATTACCAATCCTATTTTGCTCGGCCCCCTACTCGCCCCTCGCCCCGGGCGCCTTAAGGGGAAAAATTGGGGCTGGTGTTTTTTCTCGTGCGGTCCGGGTGCATCCTTGTGGTGCTTCCCTGTCGCCCTCATCCTTTGGTCCTGGTTAATATGTCGTCCTCGAGCCCACGTCTCGAAAGCTCGCACAGGTCCCCCCTTTGACTTCGATTGTCAGACCTCCTCATAGCCCTCTACCCAAAATCGGCGGCGTCCTGTCCACAGCCCACAGATCTCGTCCGGGTCCTTCCCGCTTTCACACGTCCCGAAATCTTCCCCGGATCTAGGGGCGTCGGGGCAGGGGCAAAAAACTCGGGGGTGAACCGCGTACGAGCTCCTGGGTTTAATGGATTGCAGGCGTCCCCAGGGCGCCTAGCACAGCATCTCGGAAAAGGTGCTGGTTGCGGATCTCCGGGGATGGGGCAGGCAAGCCCGTCACACACGGGAAAGGGTAAACCTTTTTGACAAAAAATTTTGGCCGCGGACTATGGCGATTTTCGATGCTTTCCTTCCCACGGATCCAAAGGTGCCCGGGAAACGAAGTAAGGGCCAGAGTAAAAAAAAGAAAGGCAACAGAGAAGAGGGGTGTTATCTACCACTACCCGGTTATTTTAAAAAAATTGCGGTTTTTAATTTTTTTTAATTTATTTCGTCTTTTTTTTTTGTGTTTTACTTTCACAAAGAAAAGAAGAAAATAGAAGGGGGGAGACGTCAGTAACGGCCCGGGAAAAGCCCTAGCTTGAACTACCAACCGTCTTGATAGAATGAGAGTAGAAAAGGGAACGACAACGGCGACGCAAGTTTATTTACCACAGTCGCCCAAGAGAAGAAAGGATTAACTTGTACAATGTTCGAGCCACTCGTCACAACAGACGCGGTAGCGGTGGGGAGTGACAGTAGCGTAGAGAGGGAAAGCGAGAGTGACCCCACCATAGAATGAATCAAAACACGAAAATTTTAAAGTTTATAAAAAAAACTGAAGTAAATTAGCAATGCAGTTATTTTAATTCAACATAAAGATATGCAAAGAATGTAGCATGAATGAAGGTGACATAAAAAAAAATTTGCAATTTTTACAAGCAAAATTTTTCGGGGGTCAGAAATCGAACTGCCGAGGTACGTCTAGCTTTGCCGTCAGACTTCAATAAAACTCAAAACGGGGGGGTCCATACCCAAATGCCGTATTGACGAAGCGACTCGAGCAGGGAAAATAAAACCCCGCCTCTTTGCGTATTGTAATGGGGCTCGCAAAATTCCCTATGGATTTTAAATTTTTACGAATCACACAAAACCCTTGGGGGGGACCCAAAACAGCAAGCGCTTCAAGAGGGTGGAAAGGTGTGTTAATAAGTGAATAAAGATTCTAGCTTAAACCCTAGCCTACATTTAAATTAAAAGGACGAACTTCGGTTATTTTACCTATCTCGAAACGGAGGAGTCTATTGGGTTTACGCAACCCCCGGGGTTTGGGCAATTTTTGCACTATGATATGGGGGAAGATCCCCACGCATACCAAATAAATACAATTTTGACCCCTTCGCTCTAGCGCCCAAAACGGCACCAAAAAACAAAGTAACAATGATATGTTTTTCTCCCAAATTAAAGGGAACCAAGGGTCATGGACCCTACCCACGCCGCCAAAGGGAAAAGAGAAAAGGGGTCGATAAGACAGGAAAAAACTTTTTTAACCAAAGTGACCCAAGAGAAAAAAAGGGACGGCAGGTCGGGGGTGGGGGCGAGGGTTGGAAAAGAGAAAAATAAAGGTATTCGTGATAAAAATAAATCACGAACGTGTTAAATTCGTTTAGGAAACAATATAATTTAAAAACGAGAGAAAATAATAATTACTTAACTAAAAGAACGAAATTATTTTTTTGTATATATGATCACACGGAAATGCGATTGGGGGGAAGAATAGGGAGAACGGCCCTTTTCTGTCATTCACTTTTAACCCCCAAAAAAAAAAAGGCTAAAACAGTAGGGGGGGAAGGGGAAAAGGGAAAAAAAAAAAGGGGGCCCAAAGTGACTTATGTTTTTTTTTTTTTTCACATGTCTTCTAGCGGTCGAGCGGGTTTTTCTTGGGGGTGGGGTGTCCTGTTGCATGCCAAAAGGGGCAACGGCCCCCGCGCCAACTTTTTAAAAGGGTATGCGTACTCTAGTACAGGGGGCAGGGGCGCAAAAACACGAAAGGGGGAACAACGCTACGACACGTTACATTTGTTAAAAGGGTAATCGGGGGGGGTGGGTGTGAATTAAATAGATAGAAAAGGCACCACACAACAACACCCACACACACACACCACACTCACACGCACACACACACACCAACACAACACACACAAACCACACACACCCAAACACACACACACACAAAACCCACACACCCACCCAAAAAACCCCAAAAACCAAACACATATATAAGATAATTTTTAAAATATATATTATATAATTAATATATATTAAAATAATATTATTTGATATTATATATTTATATAATAATATCAGTCATGTCAGTGCCGGGTAAAAAAGGATGGTGACCGATAAAAAACCGGGGGGAAGGCAATGGGCCTAAATGCTAAGAAAAAATCATGGAAGCCCCCTGATCGTCAAGGGGGCGGTGGCCGAATGGTTTGAGCGCGATTTAAAACTGTCCGAGCAATTGAATTCGAGGGTTCGAAATCACCGACCGCGCTTGTTCCCCTTGGGGAAGGAACTTCACCTTTATTGCCTCCTAGCCATGGTGGCCAAGCCAGCCCCAAATCAAGTGTGGTCCAAGCCCCGGGTAAAAAAGAGAATGATACCTAAAAAGGGCACCCACTCTCCGGGAAAAAGGGAACTGGGGACCCTACCACGTACTCAATCCAAGAGCAGCCCGAAAAAAACTGCAATTAAGTTCATGTGGACCCCGGCGGCTCAGACATGAAACCCACCCTTAAAAAAAAAAAAAAAAAAAAAAAAAAAAAAAAAAAAAAAACATTTTTCATAATAAAAAAATAAAAAATTTAAAAAATAATAAATATGTAATTATATATAGAATATAATATAATATATATATATATTTATATATTAAAATATGGCTAAGACATACTCCACACACACACACAACACACACAAAAAACATATTTTATATTTTTTTAAAAATATAAAATATATATATATATATAAATATATAATTAAATTTATATAAATATATAATTAATATGGATGAAGCATACGTTAAAAAGAGGAAATATTGTGTATAAAGATAAAATATAAAATTATATTTTAAATTTAATTAAAAATAATTATATAAAAAATTAAATATATAAAATTGGGTAGGTTATAAAAATATAATTTTATATTATTATAAAAATATAAATTTTAGAAAAATAGATATAAATTATATAAATTTTAAAAGTAAAATAATAATAAAAAGAAAAAAACACACAAACACACCAAACACATACACACACACACCCACACACACACACACACACCACACACACACACACACACACACACTCACACACAACACTCACATACACACACCACACAAAACACTCACATATATTATATATATATATATATATATATATATATAATATATATACTATATATATAATATGTGTATATATATATATATATAATATATATATACATATATATATATACTAGTATATATATATATAGTATATATATATATATACATATATATATGTATATATATTTATTAGAGAGAGAGAGAGAGAGAGAGAGAGAGAGATTGAAAGATAGATATATTTGTATATATAGATAGATGGGTAGAGATATATGTGTATATGTAAATAGATATAATACACACACACACACACACACACACACACACACACACACACACACACACACACACACACACACACACACACACACCACACAACACACAACACACACACACACACACACACCACACTTTGGCAGGTCATTAAACAGAAGGAAATAGTGACCTCGCCTCGCTCCCCCTCACATTTCCTGCAGCTGCTGTGGATGATCACTGCTTGTGCCCGAGGATGACCCAGCAGTCAATGTGAACAGGTCACCACCAGCCTCCGGTCCCCCAGGGTTGGCTGGCCGGACATACGACTATAGTATGTCATGTCTGAAAGCCAATAGAACAGTAGACCAATAGCCACGTGGCAAACAGTCACGTGGCTCTAAGTCAAATATACACTAAAATTATCTATCTATTTACACTAATTTACATCGTCTCGTGGTTCCCTGCATTGCGTAGTTCTCTTCCTTAATAAAGAGTTAAGCCATTTAAACAACTGTGACTACCCGTGATAGCTTTGTACTAAGGTTTGTGCCTTTTATAATGACACCGCACTCAGCGCTTACCCTGGGAACACACGTCTCGTGTGTTCCCTTCACTGTCTACTGCTCTTCCTTAATAGGGTCAAGCTGTATAACCGCTATCACTGACCAACCAGTCATAACCAATGTTAAGAGGCATCTACAGCCTTTTACAAACTGGTGGCAGGGTGGTAGTTGCATTCTTTTGGCTCGCAACACAGGCACATAGTCTCCGAAATCTGTTCGACCAACGCTTCCACGATATGACCATGTCACTTGAGTACACATCTTCATTCTTTTCCCTCCCATCTTCTTTATTCAAGACGGTGTGACCCATTCACTCATTAATGTAGGACTAGGGTTGAAGCTAGAATCGTTATTCCGCTTATTAATCACGCCCTGCTCACCTCTAGAAGTAACTTGCATGTTTTTTGGGATATTTTAGATTTATCCACAGCCTCATTCAGTTGCCAAGTCGTGGGTCCTGCCACTGGAGCTCCTCTTTGAAGCCAAATCCAAAGCCATGGCTCTGAGACAAAATGTTCAAGGTAGAAGTCTGAGAATCCAGGGAGTGAACTTGGAATGGGACCAGGCCTTCCAATACCTTGGGGAAATGATTGACTGGATCCTCTCCTTTAAAAAAGTCTGTACTTGGTTAACCGAACCAAAGCAAGACTGTCTGTCATGAGAGCAATGTCTGGGAGGACACTTGGGAGCTAGACATAAAGTACTAAGATCTTCTATGTGCATGCTATCCGTCCCATTGTGGACTATGCTTCTGTTCCCTGATTGCCGCAAAGCCAAAATTAAGAGAAAAATGAAGCCAGTTCAAAATGAAGCTCATTCTGGGTGCCCCACGGTGGATGAAGGCAACCTCAACCTCCTCATGGAGGCAAACCTCTCACCCCCAGAACACAAACATGGGAAAATATATTAAATATGTATTCCGGAGTAGCAAAAAATGGTAGTAATGGTATGAAGAGCTCCGTTCCTTTCAAAGGTCATCCAAGTCCCAGAACACAAACATGGAAAATATATATAAATATGTATTCCGGTGTAGCAAAAAATAGTTAGATATGGTATGAAGAGCAAAGCAATAGGATTATATAAATGTAAGTAAAAACGAGCGATCACCTCTGGTAACAGAAATATCGAGGGTAGAACATACGATGTTGGTCTACAAACATCAACAACAACAGCACGTGCGTTCGTATGTGCTGTGGAAACATTAGTATGTCGTCTATATGTATTTATCAATAATACACTATGCATATTTCATACCTATGTATGTTAAAATTCCTTATTATATACATTTTATCAATATAATTTGATTCTTATTACAATGTTAAGCATTTATATATCAAACATGGCGTGATTTGTTTCCTGACACGTCGTATTTGCCAGGGGGCTGGCCCTACGGCCCGGCGGCCTATTTGACACTTCTGTGAAAACATGGCCACGGTGAAGGACGGAGAAAAAACTGCAAAGAAACCTTGTGCAGATTGTGACACGGGAAACAATATCATACTCAAACAAAGTCGTAAGAAATCCCGATTTGTGTTTGAGTATCTGTGCGTCACAGTGTACTAAACAATACGCTAGAGTGTAAAAAGTTCTCATATTCACAATTCTTGTTGTTCTAGGGGCACCAAGAAAGATCCTCATGGCTTCATTTTGTACATGTTCTAAACTAGTCAACTCTGATTCCTTGAACAACACTAGGTGCAATGCATGATAATCTATGACTGACCGTATGTATGACAAGTAAAAGAGGCTTGCAATATTGACATTGATACCATGGTCTTTGCCAACAAGTGTCCTAAGTGGCTTCAGCCGCTCCACAGCCTTTTCTTCAGGTTTCTGATGAACTCTGCATCAATGTCAATCACCCCAAGGTATTTGTATTGATGGCAGAGATCTAGCTCAAGTCATTTATATGAAATCTTGGCAGAGGGATTGTCTTTGGGTTAAGAGCCTTGTTTTTGCAGTCGAGATTATCAAGTCACATTCAATAGCCCTTGCTGAAAGTCTATCTAGAATCCCTTGCATTCTTTCCTCGGATGAGGAGTTAATGCAAATATCATCGGCATAGCAAATAATGGAGTCATTGCCCTCAAGTGGTATATTGCCTAGTAATCTATGCATTAATATATTAAATAGCATGGGACTAAGGACACCTCCCTGAGGTGTGCCGAGTTCAAATACTTTTGTATGAGTACTCTTAATGCCCCTGAAGAGAACCTGAGCCGACCGATTCGATTCAGTTTTTCCTGAATACCAAAACTAGCTAGTTGCTCAAGAATTATTTCTTTGTTGCAATATCAAAGGCAGTTTTAAGATCAAGAAATACGATTTGCATGTCTGGGTTTGTGTTTGTTAAATATTCTGCAAAACAGTGCTGACTGCTACGCCACTGGGAGAAATCCATACAGTCTGGGGGATAACTTAGCATTTATGCGATACATAAGCCTGTTCAGTATATCCTCTCAATTACTTTGCACAGACAGGAGGTCAAGGAAATGGGCCTGTATTGTTCAGTATTAGGTTTAGGTATGGGAATGATTAAGCTTTTAGTCCAGGAGCTTGGGATGATTCCTTGTGATAGGCTGAGTCTATACAGGTGCAAAAGTGGGTTGCCTAGTACCTGAGCAATGTGGCGAAGGGCACTGTAAATAATGCCATCTTCGCCAGGGGCGTATGCCTTACCTTTCAGAAGGGCATTATTTAGTTCCCACTCGGTTATTTCGGCAAAGTCGGAGGGGTCAATAGCAGCACAGGCTACTGCTATATTAAAGATCCTATCTATTTTCGACTTGTCGAGTTGATCTTTTATCCCTTGTGGGAGTGAGTTTAGCTGAGAATTCCCGGCCCACTGCTCTAGCAGCATATTAGCCTGCTCTTGTGGACTGTGGAACTGCGGTGTTGTGGGAGCTTTACCTGTCAGCCTATTAATTTTTCTCCACATGTCAGCCACAGAAGTTTGACTATTGATACCTTACTACGAATCTGAGTTTTTAATTCTCTGAATTCCTTGTTGGCTTTAAGAAACTGCAGAAGATTATCTGTCGTCTTACTATCCTATAAACAATTAACAAGCTCCTGGACCCATTTATGTTCCTTGGCCAGAATAGGGTCATTGATCCACCTCGGTACATGGGAGGCCGGGGCCTCTTTTTCTTCGAGAGTTTTCGTGAACAGACCCATGTGTTATAGTAGTCAGTGACAACTTTGATAATTTTTTAACAGTTGTTATTTCATAGGTGTTTACCAGTCATAGACCCGTGCTAGAAGTGATGCTCCAGGCCCGGTGGGATAATTATTCTGAGCTTAGGTGATTTAGGGGCTGAGTCGCTGTCTACAGTATAGTTCTGTTCGGATTGCAAAGTGGTCACTAACTAACTTCATACAGTGAAGTAAGACATTACCATGAACTAAATATTTGCCAAATACGTAATCTAACATGCCACCTCCATTGAAGTCGCCGCATAACGCTACCTTGTTGTTGAAAATTGGGTGTCAGAAGGCTGCAGAAGATTTAGCAGTATTTGGCATATACATTATAACAGTGAAAAATACCCAGAAGGCAGTCTGGATTTTTAAATGATGAAATTGAACATCAGTGTTCTCGGATTTTTTAACTAATTTATGTGCCTACATTACTACAGCCACCAAGCTGGTAAAGATGCCACATGCTTACATCATGGCGGCAGGAGGGCCTGCTGGCAATCCTACCACCACAGTAAGCATGGAGTGTCAGAGAATGAAACAGCCATAAATAGATGACACAGCCGGCCATATGTATGAAGGTACGGGCGAAGCCAGATCTTCGCAAATCTCAAACAAACGAATGTCGTTCAGTTCACTTCATTTTGGGTATAGGGACCCCCGTTGATGAAGTCTGACATGCATAGTTAGCATGCTAATTTATCGTAGTATCGTTAGATTGATCGTTAATCTTCGTGTTTGTGTTTCATTTTCTGTGTGAGCTCACTCTCACTTTCAATATCATTCACGCTCACTGTCGCTCACATACATACCCACACACACACCATTCACACACTCACACACACACACACACACGCACACACACACAACAACACACACACACACACACACACACACACACACACACACCACACAACACACACCAAACACACACACACACACACACACACACACACACACACACACACACAACACACCACACACACAACACTCACTCATTAAAAAGATTTGTCGCTGTTGTAGATCTATGTATGAATGGTTCCCCTACTATATATAGCAGTTGGACCGACGATATCCGACATGAAACCAAAGGATGACCCTGCTGCAGAAACTGTCACCTTAGGATGCTGTTGCAGGGATGTCACCGGAAAATCGCCATAGGCTTGCGGACCTGGATGTCATCAGAGCAGGTATTTAAGCCGCCCCAGGATGTAACGGAAGGTCGCGCCTGCCGGGAGCCCGTAGACCCTCGAAGGCTCAAGAACTCGCCAGTGCAGGTACCAGTTGCCCCAGGATGCTGTGGAAGGGCGTCGCCTGCTTGGACGCCTGCAGATCCAGTCAAACTCCAGGAGCTAGTCAGTCTAGGTATCAGTCGCCCTGAGATGCCTAAGAGGATGCCTCCTATCCGGACGCCCATAGACCAGATGAAGATTACGAGAACGTCTGGACGAGTCGAGAAGGATCTGGGCAAGATCTGCGAAGATGTGTGGGTGAGGACGAGTTAGGCCTGGATGAGGACTACGAGGAAGTCTAGACAAGTCTGAAGTCAAGGATATTGATATTAATAAACGTTTATTTAGACAATGTACATAAGATAGTTAGACATACATAAAATAGAAATTGAATGGCTGAACCTCCTGAGGACACAAGCTCTCTTAAGGAGGCACCTTGTTATAAGGGAATTAATGTAATCTAATTTTTTGACTCGGTAATTCTACTCACAGGCAGATTGGAGAGGATGACAGTAATAAAGATAAAATTATGTAATAAAGTATATATCACAAAGAACAGATTGGAGACGATGACAGTAATAAAGATAAAAATATGTAATATAGTATATATCACAAAGATCGGACTGTGTCGTAATAAACGATAATGTTATTCATAAAGAAAAGAAAAAACACACAAACATATATATATTTAAAAGATACATAGGTACAATATATACACATATACATATACATACATATGCACATACATACATATATATACACATAAGCATTATATATATGTTGTGTGTATCTGGCAATGAGTAAGAGAGGTGTCGTGGGTAGGTCAGTGATAATGTGTTAAAAATTACAAGTGATCTGTGATAGTGCTACAGCAGATTGTGAATATCTAGAGCTTATATTCCAACCAAAATAGAAATAATAATTTATACATATGTCTCACAAGTCTATAAATTCAATATCAATCACCAGTCGCGGAGTAACAGCCAAATCGCAGTTTTCGCTCATGTAGATTCCTTAAGGAACAGCCAAACTGCCATTATGTAAGTACAGTACATCACAAAACCAGGTAGGTTTAAATATGGATACCATAAAGCGAGAAATATAATCAGCCACTCGACAGAAAAAAGCGTAATTCAAGCGATGCACCTCAGTCAAATGCCAGACGTTGACCCCGCGCCCGGGCCGCGGTCGGCGAGAGCGCAGGGACCGGTTGGCTTAGCAACCGCTAAGATATGCGACACCTCTCCGAAAAACTGCCATATACAAAATCACCTTCTAACTTCCTTTAACCCCAAACCCATCCTTACCCATCCTAACATCCTAAATCCTCCTCTTCCACATCACTCACCGTCCCTCAATCCTGCGTTGCAAGCTACATTTATGCATATCATAATGCATGGGCTCATTATAATGGAATGTGTATGAGCGCTCATACAGACGCTATTCAAACGTTTTGTGCTCGAGTGGAGTGCATATCCACGGAAATGCGCATGTGTATGTGTGTGTATGTGTATGTGTCCATGTGGTGTGTATGCAAGAGAAGCAATATATACGTAGGTATGTATATCTGTGCGTTTATGTGTATATATTCATATGTGTCTATGTATATGTATGTATGTGTGTGTGCGAGTGTGTATGGGTATGTATATTTATGTATATAAGTAGGTGTGAGTGTATATATTATATGTGTATAAAAGTATGTATGTATATGTATACGTATATATGTATATGTATGCGTGTATGTATATGTGTATACATGTATGTGTATGTGTGTATGTATATGTAAATGTGTGTATAGAATGTATGTATATGTGTATGTATATATGTATGTTTGTGTGTATCTGTATGTGTATGCGTGTAGGTGTATGTATATATGTATGTGTATATATATATATATATATATATAATATATAATATATTATATGTGTGTGTGTGTGCTTGTACAGGCATATACATATATATGTGGGTGAGCGCATGCACTTGTGTATCAGCATACGTATAGCTATATTTGTATGTGTATGTATAGTCACAAGTAAGTGTAAAGGATGTGTGGCGCATGCATGTGTTTGCATACATAGGGGTTGTGTATACACATATATATGTGCATGTGATGTGCGTAACATATATACATGGGTATGCATGTGCATGTGTGTATTGTGTATAATGTAGGAGTGTTTATGCATATCATACGCATGGGAGCATATGTAATGGTGTATGCTTGCGCGTGCATGTGCAAGAAAATGAACATATGCGTGGTACTTGGGGCATTTACAGGTGAACAGCTGTCTCTGCACTGGGCATACATACCATAAATAAAATCAGTGTATAAAATATAACACAATATACACTTCTGAGACTCATGTCCATGCTCACGGGAGTATACCATGGCGTAGTAAGCAGTGACGTGGCTGCACATAAGTCCACACTAGACTGAGCCAACCGTGCTGGAGGGCTTATCAGTGGCATCCCGCTAAACTACTACCCCTTCCACCCAGATACACCTCAGCCAGTAGGTGGGAGATAACTCGGCTGCCTACCTCTCAATCATAAAACCATGACTACACAAACAAAGTAATGGCCCTCAATCACCGGAGGCGAAGGAGACCCTGGTTACGGCGGCGATCAGGATCGCTCCGGAGCAAAGGTGCTAAGAATCTCCGGTTAAGTACAGGTTATACACTGATAAACCTTTGCACATATAATATAAGGACAATGGGAACTGAATCCGACTTACTAGCATTACTTGAGTAACTCTCTTTCATTAAATAGAATATTGTAGGACTCTGTGAGGTTAGAAGACTAGGCGAAGAACAGAAGATACTAGATGATGGACATATGCTCTATTGGAGAGTTAAACCCCAGGGTAGCAAGCAGGAATTAGGGGTAGGTTTCTTAGTTCACAAACGTTTAGAAAAGAATAACGTGGAATTCTGTAGTATAAGGGGAAAAGTGGCTTCAGTAACAATAAAACCAAACAATAGGTACAATTTAAAGATTGTTCAAGTCTATGCTCTTGTAGTGGACCGTCTGTATACTTCCCCCATGGTCCCCTATATATGCTTTCCGTCTCCCCCCCCCTTTCTTACGAGATGAAGGACGGTATCACCCTCGTTCCACGGAGGGGGTTGCAGCCTCGTAGGCCTCCGATGTTGCCCAAAACCCCTGATTTTATCCCCCGGGCTGAGGATGCCTGTCGTGGTGAGGAAGCTGCGACAACAGAAAACAGGAAGCACACTGGAGAGTCTCACCTGCGCGGCTTCGTTTCCTATGCTGTGTTTTGTTTATTTTGTACATTTAATAAACATTTTTAAATCGTGTTTTAGACGAACCATGGCGTATGAAAGAGGACCATCAAATAGAAATGAAATGAAAAGAAACTTTTACTAAGCTTTATTAATCTTATTTATTATCATTTTATCATAATTTTCATATGAGCATTTTACATCTCCCATTTTCTTACAATTTACATAGGAAAATTTATAAACCAATTTTACCATGACACATTTTAAAATTTATTTCACAGAACTTTTATTCATTTATGAACACTTTATTTTATATTTGATTATAATAACACATAGATCTTAGGCCATAAGAATTTGTGCAATCTAGAGGGAAACCAGAAACCGGTTGGTCGCGGGCCGAGGTGTACAATGGAAAGTCAAGGGCAGTTCGAGTTTCTAGGGCAGTGGCAGTGTGGACTCGTGTTTCGTTTACTGTTTCGTCGTTCCGACAGAATTAGCTTTTAACATCAAAAAGATATCACTTCTCAGCGACGAAGATCTCAACATTGACCAAAATCAACAAACAGTTCAATGACATAATAAGGAAAGAGCACTGAAGTAGGCGGTAAGAATTTCAAGCAAAGATCCAGCAATTCCGGTCTAAACTAAAGAGTTATGCAAAACACTGGTCGTGAAAGTATCGTCAAACGGGACAAAATAGAATTAGCCGAACTAGCAAAGACTCTAAATAAAAAGAAGAGGAAAGATGTACGAAATCAATACTCAAATAATAATGAAACCAGTGATCTCAGGTTTTAACTTTGATGAAAATAGTTAACAGTAGACGCGGAATAGGGAGAAAATTAATTGTATGTGATAAACCAGATGGAGAAGTGACCTATAATAAGAAGAAATCATAAGAGTGGGGTATGATTTTACAGGGAGGTATAAATTCAAATGAACAGCCACGGACCAGAAGCGGAATGCCAGGTAACTAGAGACGTGCCTAGCATCACAACAGAAAAAGTAAAATGATGTCCGATAAAGGCATAGAAGAGAGGGAAGAAAAAAACACATGGGGATAGACGGAATGTAGCATAGACTTCTAATAGATGCAGGAGAACTTGCAACATTTACTCTAAAACCAATCTTTAACAAAGCCTTAGCAACGGGAGAAAAACTCCAAAAGCGGGAAAATGAGACAATTATTTGATACTAAAAAAGGGGACAACAAAACGGATCTAAAAACTACGACATAAAGCCTCCTTTCATACTACAAATATTCATAAAAGTTATCGCAACTTGCATCTCGCAGTCGGGATTTTACCGGAAAAAAAGGGGTTTTTCCAGGTTTTCCAACCCCCCAAAACCCCCTTCACCTTTAAAAAAATTTGGAACCTTTTTGGGCATTTCTTCAAAATTTTCTCTACAATCCCAAAAAAAGGTAACCCGGGGGGGGAAAGGGTTTTTGTTGAAAAATTTTATCCAAATTGGGAATCAAATCAAACCAATAAAAACCCGCAAATAAAAAAAAAATTTTTGGGGGAAATTAAAATTTTTAAATTTTTTGGAAAAAATTTAAAAAGCTAAAAAACGAAAAAAAAAGGGGAACAAAACCTAAAAAATTAAAGTTGGGTAGTTTCCTTGGACTAAAATGAATCCCATTATTGGGTTGGCAAAAATCTTAAAAAAAAAAACCTCCTTTCAAAGTAATCTTTTCCGCTGTAAAAGGGAAAAAGGGAGGGAAAAAGAAAAACCCTAGGGAACCCACAAAAAAATTGGGGGGAAATTAAAATTCATCTTTACACTTCGGAAAATTTTAAAAAAACCTTTTTTTTTTTTAAAAAATTTTAAAAAAATTTAAAAATATTATATTAATATATATTTTTGCACATTAAACACAACATATATTAAAATATTATGAAAGAAAATTTATTTTTAATTTTAACAACGAAACCGTCAAACCCTGAAAAATATGATAATTTTACAATACACAGTGTGACCTTTTTTAATTACCGATTTTCGCATATCCCCCCGGGGGTCGGACAAAGACGTGCCCCCGGGCAGTCCCTGGATTTGACCTTTCGGAGGAATCGGGTCATTTCGCATCATGGGAAAAAATCACCCTCAGGGGGCCGACAAAGGGGGGCCCTATGAAGGGGCGCCCCTCCGCAGCCAGCCAATCGGGAAATAGGAACTAAGCTGACACTTGGTCAGCCACCCCTATTTTCCTGTAAAACGGGTCATCTTTTCCCCCTAGCGACCCGGGCCCAACCGAGTATACTTTTGGTAGCGAACACACATTTGGTCTCCCAAACCTCACTGCTCACACAAAACCCCCAAATTTCTTTTTCCCCCACAAATTTGTGCACCAGTGCAATTCTTGATTTTTATTTCCAGGTCATTTCTAGGGCACATTATATTAAAATCGTGTCTATATCCTGTGTTATTGGGGGATAAATATTGTTATCGTATCGGGCTGCGGTGTTTGAAAAAAAACCTTTTTTTTCCCACTATGTGGGGATTTAGAGAAAATCTTATCCCCATCAAAAACCCTGGTGAAAAGGCAAGATAAGAACCACCCCCGGTTTTTTTTTTGCAAAATTGAAACAATAACTCCCACCATCGCGAATATTTTTAGTGTCTTTCACAGCAACAGCGAAATAAAATTTGGGAAAAAATCCAAGAATGGGTTTAATGAAGCTTGTGCCGGCTAAGGTCGAATCCCCCCGTGCATTTTTTTTAATCTTAAAAATTTTTTTCCCCCCTCGTTTTTTTGCCCTTTTGTTACCCCCCTTTTTTTTTCGTTCTCTTCCTTACATTGAAGTGACAAAAACTTTTCCCCCGCGCCTATTCATGATTTAATTACGAAAAGGGAAAAAAACAGGAATCTCAGAGGGAAATAGCGAAATTTTTTCGGGGTTTGGAAAATTTTTAATTCGCTTTCCTCCCTCCCGCCCCATTTCCTGATCATCTCTGATTTCCCCCAATTAACCCCTCCACCTTTAAAACCCCCCCTCTCCCTGCCCCCTTCCCCCACCCCCTTCTCAAACATTGTTTAAACCCCCCTTTCAGACATTAATATTTACAAAAAATTTGATGGCCGTCCTTTCCCTTTGAAGATTTTTTTGGAAAAATGTTGAATCTATTCTTTCAAGGGGGGAAGGTCTAGAGATGCCCCTTTCCCTTTGGGCAATAAATGCATGAACGCGGCTGAAAACTTTTTAGAGCTGACCTCAGCGAAAGTATGAAACAGGGTTAAAACCGCCTTAAAGGCCTTGCCATCCGTTTTGCGCTTTGGGGAGTTATTTAAAAGATTTTTTAGATCTTCTTTCAAACCCTTAGTGTAAGCCCATCATATTCATTTCGCAAGCCCTTTTTCCCTTAAAGCCTGCTTCTTTGTCCAAGAAGAAATTCGATTTTTTATCAATCATTTTTGGGTTTCAAGTTTAAAAGGGGTTTAAAGGGATTACCCCAAAACCATGACTCTCCATCAAACCCTTTGTTAAAATAAACCCCCCGTCTCCTCCATGACTTTTATATGGTAAAAATCTACCCTATTGTTTCTTTTACCTATTCGTCCAAAGAAAAGTTTGGGAACCTTGTGGGAAAAACCAAATTTATTTAAAGGTTCCCCGGGGTTTTTTGCCAAGTAAACCCGGGGAAAGGCCCCCACTTTATCAGCAACCCGGCACCCCCAAAACAAAGGCAAACACAAGAAAACAACCCTTGCCTACCACAAAAAAAAACAAAAAAACCCAAAGGGACAAACCACAAACGCAACCCAAACCCCAAAGGTTCTAAAACCCAATAAACCACGAGTCACAACAGCCCCAAACCAACTCCCCTCAAAAAATTGGGACGGGACATAAGACTCTTTTTTCCCCCGTTTTAAACTCACTCATTTTTTTTCCAGACGTAAAAAAAACCTTGGTCCCCAAACGGGGCGGGGGACAGGGATAAGGTTTAAAACTTTTGTGAAAAAGGGTTCCCGGTGCCGACTCATGTTTTTTGGGACTCCGTAGGGCCCTTATCAGGGGCACGCGCTACACCCCCCCCCATGGATTCACCCCTGGGGCTTTCCCAACCAGGTGAGTAAAAACGTACAGTTTTGCCCCCAAAAGTAAAGCAAACCGCTTTTTTTAGGGAAAAGCCAAAAAAAAACCCAGACAGGGCAACACTAAAAACCCAACAATACCGGTAATACATCACATTGTCTCAACAGTTGCATCCCCAAAGATACACTCACCGCCATTGCTTCCATTTATTAAAGGGGAAACCTGATATTTCTTCTTTTGACTTGGGGGTCTTCTTGTTTGTGGTCTCGTTTTATACTTACGGAATTTTTGTTAAACAAAGATTTGCAACCGAGTCAAAAACCCCCTATGCGGGGTAAACAGGGGGATAAGGTATCAGCTTTTGGGAACCCCAAAATCCTTTAAAACCCCAAATTTTTTTTCTTGGGAGTGAAATTTTTTCTCACAATTTTTTTTGTTTGTAGAAACCAAATTTTTCCCCCAAAAAAAACTTGTTGGGGGCATGATTTCTTATACCATAAGGGAAATTTCCCCCCACCCCGGGGAATAGATTAAATTTTTAAAGGGCAGAATTAAACCCGTTAAGGACTCCCCCTGCCATGGACGCATACCGACCCCCTTCCCCACCCGCAAAAAAGTTTATGAAGTCAACATGCCTATCCCCCCCCTTCTCTGCACCTCACTTCCCCCCCTCTCCTCCCCTCACCCCAAAAAAAAAAAAACCCCCCCCCACCCCCTCCGTTCCTCTCTTCCCTCCTGCGCGCCTCCTCCCCGGTTTGAACGACATACACCTCACCAATCCTTTACGCACAAAAAACGTTTACGACTTTTTCAAAACCTGGACCCTTAATGATAATGCTCCTAAATTTAGGGGGAAAACTCCACTAAATTTTCCGGGATTTCCCGAAAAAACTGATAGACGTTTTTGCCTTCGGCAAATGGTACTGCTTTGAAATTTCCTGATTTAAAACAGTTTTAAAAGGTTTTTGCAAAATTTTCCCTTTCCCTTTTTTTAAAATTTCAAAATAATAGATTTTTCAGGTGATGTATTTAATCTGACCCCGGCCCCATTGACTAAAAAACCTTTTTGTAAACCTTTTAATAAGTACGGGGTATCTGGGGAATTTTTATTTACCCGCTCCCCCCCCTGTTTTTTTTTTGCCATTGCAACATCATCTTCCCCTGATGGCAGGGCTTGATTATGTTCTAAAACAAATTTGGGTTTTCATGAAGGAATGATATTTTTTAAAAAATTTTTAAAGAATTCCCAAACGTAAAAACCAACCCCAAAGGGCCCTCCCATCGGAAAAAAAAAAATTGCTTCAACACTCCCTTCCCCCGAGGCCCGATGCTAAAAACTTTTATACATATCAAATTATAAGATCCCCTTTA
>NW_023660311.1:0-15000 GCF_015228065.2 Penaeus monodon | reverse complement strand
AGAGAGCGGGGGGAGGGAGGGCGGGGGTGGGAGGGGGGGGGGATGGGGCGGGAGGGGGGGGGGTGGGGGAAGGGGGGGGGCTGGGGGGGGGAGGAGGGGGGGGGCGGGGGGGGCGGGTGGGGGGGGGGGACAGTGGGGGGGGGGGGGGGGGGGGGGGGGGAGACACAGACAGAGAGAGAGAAGAGAGAGAGAGAGAGAGAGAGAGAAGAAAGAGGAGAGAGAGAGAGAGAGAGGAGAAGGAAAAGAGGGGGGGGGACACACACACACACACACACACAAGACACACACACACAACAACACACACACACACCACACACACCACAGGGAGAGAGAGAGGAGAGAGAGAGAGGAGAGAGAGAGAGAGAAGAGAGAGAGATGAGGGGGGGGGGAGGGGCGGGGTGTGGGCGGGGAGGGGGGGGGTGGGGGGGGGGGGGGGGGGGGCCTGGCAGGGGGGGGGGGAAAAAAAAAAAAAAAAAAAAAAAGAAAAAGAAAAAGACGAGAGGAGGAGGGGGGGGGGCCGGGGGGGGGGGGGGGGGGGGGGGGGGGGGGCCGCGGCCGGGGGGGGGGGGGGCGGGTGGGGGGCGGGGAGGGGGAGAAGGGGGGGGGGAGGGGAGAGAGAGAGGAGAGAGAGTAGAGAGAGAGAGAGAGAGAGGAGACAGAGAGAGGAGAGAGAGGGAGAGAGAGAGAAGGGGAGAGATGAGGAGGAGAGAGAGAAGGAGGGCAGAGAGAGAGAGAGAGAGAGAGATAGAGAGAGAGATAGAGGGGGGGGGGGGGGGGGGGGGGGGGGGGGGGGGGGGGGGGGGGGGGGGCCGGGGGGTAGTGGGGCCGGGGGGGGGGGGGGGGGGGGGGGGGGGGGGGTGGGCAGGGGGAGGGGAGGGAGAGCAGAGGGATAGATAGGAGAGAGAGAGAGAGAGAGAAGTAGAAGAGAGAGATAGAGAGAGAGCAGAGAGAGAGAAGAGAGAGAGAGAGAGGTGGGTCGGCGTGGGGGGGGGGGGGGGGTGGGGGCTGGGGGGGGGGCGGGGGGGGGGGGGGGGGTGCGGGGGGGGGGGGGGGGGGGGGGGGGCCGGGGGAAAAAAAAAAAAAAAAAGGAAGATAGAATGAGAGAGAGAGGAAGGAGAGAGGAGAGCAGAGAGAGAGAAGAGAGATAGAGAGAGAGAAGAGAGAGAGAGAGAGATAAGAGAGAGAGAGAGGAGAGAATAGGGATGGAGATTAGGGAGAGAGAGAGAGATGAGAGAGAGAGAAGAGGATTAGAGAGATAGAGTAGAGCGGAGAGAGAGAGATGAGGAGAGAGTAGAAGAGAAGGGGGGGGGGTGGGTGGGGGGGTGGGGAGGGAGAGACGAGATGGAGAAGAGAGAGAATGAGAGAGAGAGATTAGATAGAGAGAGAGAGAGAGAGAGATCGAGAGAGAAGAGAGAGAGAGAGAGAGAGGGAAGAATAGCGATAGATATAGAGAGAGTATGAGAGAGAGGGAGATAGAGAGAGGATAGAGATGAGAGAGAGAGAGAGAGAAGAGATAGAGGATAGAGAGACAGGAGTAGAGCGAGAGAGAGCGAATATACGAGAGAGAGAGACAGATAAGCGAGAGAGAGATAGAAGAGAGAAAATAGATAGAGAGAGACGATGAGATAGATAGAGAAGAGATGAGAGCTATAGATAGTATAGAGAGGGAGAGAGAGAGGAGGTAAGAGATTGATGAGATAGACAGGATAGGATAGAGAGATAGATAGAATAAGAGACATAGAGAGTAGATATACAGAGAGAGATATTAAGTTGAGATAGAATAGATATAGATAGATGTGATATATATAATAGATATGTATCGATATATATATATATATATATAGATGATTATATATATATATATATATTATGATATATATATATATATATAGATGTAGAGATATATATTATATATATATATATATATATGTGGATTATATATAATAAGCATATATAGATAATACATTATAATATATTACAATAATCATAGATAATTAATATGAAAGATAATTACTTATAAAGATAATTTATACCACTATATAATTAATATATCTATCTATCTATATATCTATCTAATATATACTATATATTATATATATGCATATATGACATATATATGATAGATATATATATATATTATAATATAATATATATCTATATAATATATATCCACCACACACACACACACAAAATATATTTAAAATATTATTATATATATATTATATATATATATATATATATATATATATATATATATCATACATATATATATATATATATATATATGTATATATATATTATATATATATATATTATATATATATATCTATTATATATATATATATAATATATATATATATATAATATATATAAGGGTGTGTGGGTGTGTGTGTGTCTGTTGTAGTGTGTATATATATATATATATATATATATATCTATATATATATATATATTATATTATTATATATAATGTATAGAAATAATATAAGAGATATACAGTTAAATATATTATGTAGAGATATATATATATATATAGATAGATATATATATATATTTATATATACATATATTAATTATATATAGAGATATATATATATATATATATATATATAGAATAATATATATATATATTAGTATATATATATATAACTATATTTTATATAGATATATATATATATTTATTTATATATACATAAGCATCTATATAAATCATATATATATAACTATATATGAAATATAATGACTTTATATATAGAATTATATCATAATAATTATCGATCCATCTATCTATCTATCTATATGAGTATTATAATATATGCATAATATATAGATAGAGAGAGTAGATGAGTAGTAGATTAGATATATGAGATAATACTATCCAACACCAAAAAAAAGATATATCTATATATATAACGAGAATTATGGAGATATAGAGAGATAGATATAGATATCAGAGAGAGAATATAGTAGATATAGAGATATATAATAGAGATATAGAGATATAACTAGATGATAGTATGCCACACACACACACACAAAAGATATATATATAGAGATGTAGATATATAATATATAGATATATAGATATAACTATATAATATATTATAGTATTATATATATGTATATATATATATATATATCTATAGATTATATATATATATATATATATATATATATATATAATACATACATATATTATATAGAATATTATATATATGCATGTATTATATATAATATATATATATATATACTATATAGATAATATCATTCATATATATCTCTCTATCTTATCTAGCTATCTATTATCTATCTATCTATTCTCTCTATCTATCGATCTATCTATCTAGATATATATACTATATATAGAATATATATTATTATAGTATAGAGATTATAGACGCACACACATGTCATATTATATGATATAGAGATATATAGAGATATAGATATATATGATATAGAGAGAGATATACTAGATATATATATAAATATAGATATGAGATAGATATATAGAGATGAATGAGATATGATATATATATAAGAGATATAGAGATAATATGATATAGATATATATATAGACGCACACACATGGTACATAGAGATTACTATAGAGAATACTATATAGATATATATATATATATAGATAATATATACTATATTCAATATGTATATTATATATATATATATTATTTCTATATAGCACTGGGTGGCTCTAAATAGGCAATCGAGGTAAAGTTCCTTGCCCAGGAATTTCCTCGGATATAGGTCGATTTATAACCGGTGTCAAATTATAGATATATATATATATATATACTATGATGATATATATATATAAGGTATAGAATAATATACCTATTGATTATATTATATAGATACTATGAGATATGACTTATATGTATATATATATATTATATATAATTATATATACTTAAGTGTATTATATTATATATTATATATTATATATATATAGATATAATTATATTTATATATATAAGATAAATATATTATATAATATATATATATATATATATATATATATATGTTGTGTGTGTGTGTGTGTGTGTGTGTGTGTGTGTGTGTGTGTGGTGTGTGGTATATATATATATAATATATATATATATATATATATATATTATCATATATATATATATTTATATATTTAATTTATTTATTTATAATTAATATATATGAATGTAATATATTTATATAAATCGAATATATGCATATACATAATATATATATATTATATATATATACTATATATATAATAATATCTATATATATATATGTGTGTGTGGTGTGTGTGGTGTGTGTGTGTGGGTGTGTGGTGTGGTGGTGTGTGTATGTTGTGTATTTGTGTGTAGTGTGTGTGCATGTGTGTGTGTGTGTGGTGTGTGTGTGTGTGTGTGTGTGTGTGTGTGTATTAACATACATATATACCTATATATATATATATATATATATATATAATATATATATTACACACATATATATATTATATATATATATATATATAATATATAATATATATATATATTACAATATATTTTTTGACACACACACACAGAGAGAAACAACACACACACACACCCCACAACACACACACACACACCACCACACACACACACACACACACAACACATAATGCACAAGCACACACACGCCACACATACAACATACACATACACACACACACAGCACACACACACACACACACTTTGTAAGTGAAATTACATCCTTTAACATTCCAACAACCACTACATCAGGGAAGTTTCGACGGTTGAGTCATTGTTCACCAATGTTCCCATTAATGAAAAACACAGAATTTAATAGCAATAATGTAAACAGCACACATCTCAATGAATTTGGCCTATCAAAAGATAACTTCAAAAAAACTTAACTTGAGACTTGCAGCCCATTTACTCTGTTTTCAAATTTGATGATTGCTTATACAGCTCAAACAGGGACGGTGTAGCGTGGGTACCCATTAGGCCTCCTACGCTAGGCCTTCCTTGCTTTTCAGGAACAAAAACTGGCTTAATCAATGCCCGCCTGAATTTAACCCGTTTATTATCGCGATACATCGATGATACCTGCCTCCTTTTCAAAACAACCATCACACATAAACTTTTTTCATTAAACTATCTCAACCTCAAAAAACGAGCAATCAAATTTACCAGTGAGACACAAAAAGGACAATCAATTACCGTGCTTGGACCGCCTAATACATATAACATGGCACTCATGCAAGCATCTACCGAAAGCCAACCTTCACTGGCCTCGGATTTCACTTCATTAGTTACAGTCCATATTTATATAAAATCAACAGCATCAGATCTCTAATCAATCGAGCCTATAACTGTGTAGCAACTGGACAACCTTTCATGACGAAATGTGTTTCTTAAAGAATTCTTTAAACTAATGGTTCTCCACTGTTCTTATTTGATAAAATACGAAAACTTTCCTATTGTAAAAATTCTCAAACCAACCCACTGTCCATACTGGTAAAAAAAGACATAGGTATGTTAAAAATACACGTATATGGGTAGTTTAAGTTTGAAATTAGGAAGCAGCTATATCTTTGTTACAAATTAATACCCCAAATTAAATTCACTTTTATCTGCACCAACCACTGAAATATTGCAAATTTCTAAACACTTACTTATTACCTGCCTTGCGTTTGGGGGGTTTTTGGGGGGGGGGTTTTGGGGGTGGGGGTGGGGGGGGGGGTCTTTTCCTGTTTTGGGGGTTGGTGTGCCAAGTCGGTTTCGTGGGTCTACCTCACGATGGTTACGACAACCGCATCTAGAACCACAAAGGCAAATCCTTCAGGATGGCCTCCAACTGAGTTAAACCATCATTTCTCGGCAATTAAGAGGAAAAATTCTCAAATCACTCACACCTCCTGTAACACAGTATTTAGAATTCTATCATCACATGCTCTCCCGCCCTGACTTACACACAGAATCCCTGCGATTCAAAAGGATGAACCTGAGATTAACCATACAACCACCGCAACCACCTTATTCACACAATGATCTTCCCTCCCAAAACCATCACTTTTGGTTAGCTTTTTCCATTATCTGCTTATTTTGTTCATGTATATACGTTATTTTTTCTAAACTAGATGTTGATTTTAGTACTTTATGTTCTGTTTTTTGTCTATGTATATATTGTTCTCTTCGTTTTCTGTACAATCTATACCAGATCAACCAGTCAATGCGAAGAGAAGCGACTCCCTTAATAGCAAATAGGCCAACTCAAAGTGTCATTGGAGTCCATCCTGGAGTACGGGACATCAAATCGCGCCGCGAATCCTCCTTGTTATTCTACCTCTAGCTAACGTAAAGTCCAGCAAAATATTCTGTCTTCAGAGAGTATTTGCATTTTCACTGACCCTCAGAGGTTTTTATTTTTACCCATTGACGGTGACAAGGGAATACTACACCTCTCCTCAGACCCGCAGCTCTCTCTATCACAGGGAAACCTGTATAGAGAGGCCCAGCAGTCTGAGGCGACATCTAGGTGTGCTTTCTCTCCTCCTGATCTCTTTTCACCTTCCTGTGGTCAACTGGACCTACATAAGTCCCTCGAGGACTTTTGTATTCGTCTGGGTGGTGCGCTGCTTACCTGTTGTCCCTTTGTAGCAAGGTTTGGCAATAAGGGAGCGGCCCAACACAAAGCTCCGATCCTCTAGGGCACTGGAGAACGCAACCAGTCTGCCACTAGAGGGGGTCGAGTCTAGGCTTCTTCTTTCCTCACCTCTCTCTCCCTTCATCATCACCCCCGTCATCCCTCACCTGACCACATCATCCACTCACCCGACCCATGCACCGAAAATGATTAAAATCAAAATCAAAGCTCTTGGTGGTCCCACCCAAAAAAAAAACAAAAAACGTGAGACCCTTGCCAATGCACTGTTTTGTGCACAGATCAGAGTACTTCGGTACTTCACCATCCATGATGGCTACCTGGCACTGATTGAGGACGACATCCATGCCGAGAAGCTCTTCTCGAAGGATGTCGTCCAGAAACTTGAAAAACTTGGCTTTTCCCCTGTAATCCCCATTGACATGAAGGCTAAGCTAACGCTTGTCTTAAAGAAACTGGACCGACAAGTTGTCAACGAGTCGGCTTTAGACATTGAGGAAGAGATCTCATCTTCCTTCCCAGATGCCCAGGTAGAAGACATCTATGTCATGAAACCTAACTATATAATAAAAGTAAGATTTTCAGACCATGCTACAGCCAAAAACATTAAAGAGAAGGGGATATACCTCTTCAAGGTATATGTTGCCCCATGGCAAATAGAATTTGAGAGGTTCACACCTGTCAAACAATGTATGAACTGCTTTGGCTATGGGCACCTCAAAACCCACTGCAAAGCAGAGAAAAGAACACGATGCACTGAGTGCGGTTCCAACACCCACTCCTTCAGGGACTGTAGGAGTCGTCAAAAAATGCCTAAACTGCGGCGGTGCCCACCGAACTTTTGCAAACAGCTGTCCCTCCAGAAAGGAGGCTATGAAAATCTCCCAGGAGAAAGTTAAGGAGAAGGAGAAAGAAAAAGAAACCAAGCCATACAGGGCCGTGGCCCAAAAGGCGGCACAGGAAACTGTGCAGGCCACTACAAATGCCTGGAAACCGCTCATTAACCAGGTCCGCCAGGAGATTAAACACAAACAGTCTGAACCCTCCATCCACCTGGCCCTCCCTAACGATCTCTCCAGGGAGATTCTCATAGTCCTCCTTCATGCACATATGCAGAATATCATTGCCCCTGAAAAGGGGTTCAGATACCATGCAAAAGCAGCATTGGAGGCTAACAATCTTCCAGCTGTAGACCTCGGGGAATCTGACTCTTGGGGCATCCTTAAGGTGATTCAACCCCCTAGCCAGTCTGTTCAGGCCCAGCCTGAACAAACACAGCCCTAGGCACCGAAGCCTCAGCCTACACAGGCCCAGGCAGCGGAGCCCCTACCTGCACAAGCCCACCGAGCCCCTGCCCCAGTCACTGGAACCTCAGCTTGCTGAGAGCCAGACACCGGAGCCCCAGCAGTTCCCTCTCCTAAAGCAACCTCGGCACCCCCCTCCTCGGCCTCCTCCTCTCGTCAATCAGTAAGGCCAAAGAATATAAAAATCCCCACTGTCATGGAGCTCAGGGATATCCCCAGCGATATCCCTCTGAGCACCCCTGATGCCCCACCTCCTACACCAGACCTTACTGAACCCTCTGGAACCTTCACTGATGATGAGGGGCTGGAGCTCTCATGGACGGAACTGCTACAGATCCCAAGCAATACGGCATCCGGCTCTTTTCAGAAAATCCCACAAAGTACCAGTACTCTGATCGATACGAAATTGGCTCAGAAATTAAAAATAAAAGAATAAAGTGGTTAGTAACGAAAAGAGAGCATACCATCATGGTCACAGTCAAAAGTTTACACAAACACCTCAAGGAAGGCAACATGCGCGTCACAAACGACATGATTGAACAATGCCCAGACATAAGCCAATTAAATAACGGGTACTTCCTTGGATAACAACACAAATACACATGGCACACCATACACTACACTCACGCCTCACCGTCATACAACACAACGTACTCCACTGGACAACACGAAAAACAGAACTGTGCAACACATACAGAAGACACGACCCACACATCATACTCATAAACAGCCATGGGCTCAATAACACCACCCCACTCAAAATCTACATGTACACCATCTACTCCTCCAACAAATCACAAGAAAGAAGCGATGGCGTAGCAATTGCGATCAGAAACGACATCTCACACAAAATCATCAATAATTTTCAGTACTGGCAGTCGAAATAAATACACCACATGGACCCATCATACTAGCAACACTATACATTCCACCAAGAAGACCTTTCATACCAAAACCTGACATCTTGCAGCTCCTGAGGCATAACAAACCAATATACATCATGGGAGACTTTAACGCAAACCACGCACTCTTTGGTTACAACCACACAAACACCGTTGGCAGAGGCCTCGCCTCACACATACAACAAGGCAGACTCACACACCTCGGTCCACACACACCAACATATATAACACATAACACAGCAACAACACCTGACATAGTCTTGGCAAACCACAGAGCACAACTACACCACCATATCACAACAGGCGACATCACATCCAGCGACCACCTCCCGGTTATCCTAACACTGTCAACAAACCCTATCATGATCCCAACACAACCCCGAGAATCCTTCAAACATGCAAACTGGGAGGGCTTCAGACAATCACTTGAAGACACACATGTAACTGATCTCGAGGGGCAACCCACACACACAATAAACACCCACCTTGAACAGTGGTACACAGACATACAGACGGCCCGACAGGCCAACATCCCCAAAACAACACACAAGACTATCCCTTATTACAGAGAAACACATCGCCTGAAATTGCTTAAAATACAATACAGACACTTACACGAACTAGCACTAACACGGGGCTGGGACACACAATTACGCACACGATACAAAGAAATCCAAACACAAATAACACACGAAATTAAACGATTGGGACAAACCACAAAGACTATGTCAAAACTCTAAAGACCCCAAGAAATTTTGGAGTTCCTTAAAAAAACTCATGGGGTCGAACAAACAGATAATCACATACATATACAACACACACAGACAGAAGGTTGACTCGGTGGAGGAGATGGAGCCTCTCCACAGGGAATTCTGGCAACAGAATTTCCAAATCTCCCCCACCGAGAACGCCCGATTCCACCACATTACAGAGACCGAGGTTACAAACTACATACAACAACATAGGAACATAATTCTCCCAGAAAACATCATCACACTAAACACTCTCACAGAGGACAGTCCCCTCTCCACACCAATCACTCCAGAAGAAATAACAAACACAATCAAACGCACCAAAAACACAACACCAGGAGCAAGCAACATAAACAAAACAATCATCGAACATCTTCCACCCAGAATGATCAGCAGACTACGCCATATCTTCAATGCAGCACTGGCAACAGGATATTTCCCTGATAAGTTCAAACATGCCACACTCACCTTAATACCCAAACCAGGGAAATCTACACACGAGGTGGGGAATTACCGCCCCATCTCACTCTTAGAAGTCCCAGGAAACTGCTAGAGAGGGTAATCGCACAGAGACTCATCCCACACCTTGAAAACAACCAAACACACAATATTAGGCAATAGGCTTTCGCCCACACAGGGGGACCGAGAGCGCCATCGCCCTCGCTTACGAGGAGATCGCTCTCGGTCTCGCTAACAAGCACCAGACGAACGCAATACTACGAGACGTCAGCAAGGCCTTTGATAAGGTATGGCATGACGGTCTCAAATACAAACTAACACAACTACACCTGCCCACACACTTCACACGCCTTCTCTGCAGCTTCCTGGATGACAGGACTGCCACAATACGCCTGGGAGCCCACCTAGGCACCCCCATCCACCTCAGAAGTGGAGTACCACAGGGAAGCGTATTATCGCCAACCCTCTATATCCTGAACCGACACCATACAGCAACTATATTTCCTATGCAGACGATATCACACAGATTATCACACACCCTTCTAAATCACAACACTTCATGAAACGAACAACAGAAAGAGCTATACAGAACATCAACACATTTGAGCACCACTGGAAAATACAGACAAACATAAACAAATTCAAACTCATACCCATAGCACGCAGAAAATCACAACCAATCACGATCAACAACACCAACATTCCATACACTCACACAGGCAACATTCTCGGACTTCATTTCACAAGCACAGGCTTCACAACACACGTTAAACAAAGAATAGCACAAGCAAAAACAACACTAACCAAACTAAAACGCTTTTCATGCTGCACACCACAAACAAAACTCAGACTCTACAAAACAACTGTCAGACCCATCTTAGAATATACTGCTATCCCACTGGTTGCAATATCATACTCACAAAAACTCCAAATGCAATCAGTACAGAACAAAGCACTACTCTGGGTACACGGCGCAACATTTCTAGACCGAATTTCAGCAGAAACACTACACAGAACATACAGCATGGAACCACTAAACACACGCATACACAGACGAGGCAAAAACACCGGGGCAGACTACGCGAAGAAGAAGACGAACAATATAACAACATCTTCGAAAAACACACAAACACTCACACAAACCACGTCTGGTGGCCCAGAACACTACCAATCACAGAACACGAAACACCCACACCGATACACACACACACACACACCGACCCTGACCTGTGACCATGACCATGTTTTTAATGTTCTAATTTTAATGTCATTAAAGGCTAAAAAAAAAAAAAAAAAAAAAAATAAAACAAATAAAACCAGAAGTCACCCTCAGAATCCCCAAAGGATCAGCTAATCCACGCTGCTGCTACTTGAGATTTGCGAAGTTCTGGCTTCGCCCGGGCCTTTCACTTATGGCCCGGCCTGTGTCAGCTTTTTATGGCTGTCTCATTTGTTTGTCTGACACTCGGTGCTTACCGTGGCGGTGGGATTGCCAGCACGCGCTTCTGTAGCCGTGGTGTAAGCATCTCGCATAATCTCTTTACCAGCACGACGGCTGTGTTCTCAGGACTTTGTCTTAGGAATTGCGTGTGCACGCAATTCTCCAAGTAATGTACAAGTGTGGCGTTCGGCTCGCCGCAATGCATGCAACACCTCTCTTCACGTTCTATGGTTTGTATAATCTGCCATGCACAGTGGTAACCTAGGCGCATTCTGTGCAGAATGACTTCGGTACCTCTGTTGTTTATTTCAGAGAGTGCCAGTGGTTCATAGCCTGTGGCATCTGAGTACCAGCTGGCCGAGGGGGAATGTCTCGTTTCCTCTCTGTGAAGCTGCAGGAGGAAGGAGTTGGCCGTCACCGTACACTTCCTCATAAGTAATTTTCGGCTCTGATGTATTATCATAGGATTAGGGGGCATACCCCTGCCGATTTCGGCTAATCTGTCAGCAAGCTCATTGCCTCTGATCCCTATGTGGCTGGGAACCCAGTTTATGATAATTCTTCTACCCTGTGCAAGAATCCTCTGTGCCAGTGTGAGGATGGTAGTCAGAAGGTAGATGTTGTCAGTGGATGAGCGCTGCTGAAGACAGTCGATGGCTCCTTTGGAGTCTGTGTGTATGACCACGTGTCCTTCCCTCACGGACGCGTGGCTCAGTGCTCCCATGATAACAACTGCCTCTGCCTGTAGCGAGGAGGCGTTGTCTGTTACCCTCATGGATATTGTGGCATCCCTTGCTGCGAAGCCGGCGCCTGCAGTGTGGGTCAAGGGATCAACCGATCCATCCGTGTAATATGTTCTGCTCCCCGGAGGGGTGATGGTTGCAATGACCCCCTGGGTTTCTGCCTTTAGGCTAGGCGTACAATATTCATTCTTTTTGCTTGCCAGTCTCATGACCGAGAACTCTATCGAGGTTTGTGCCCACGGCGGAGCTTCGACAAAGTCAGGGTGTGGGGAGTCCATGCCCTTGGCCAGTAGCGGTTCTTTGAGCTGATGGCGTATTAGCACCCTGGCTGTGTGAGACAGCCAGGAATTGTTAACAAACAGCTCGTTATCTTGTTCTAGGCGTCTGACTAATTTATGTCTTAGGCTTGTGTTCCTGGGAGCCTGGATGACCTTTGATAAGAATTGTGCTGCCGTTAGATCAATTCGTGAGGCCAAGGGGAGAAGGTTTGTCTCCACTAGGAGGTTGAGGACCTTCGCCCACCTTGGGGCACCCAGAATGACCCTGGCGGCTTCGTTTTGGACTGTCTCCAGTCGGTCTTTGTATTTTCTCTTAATGTCAATCAGAGCGAGGGGGGCATAGTCTACAATGGGCCTGACAGCATGTATGTAGAATGATCTTAGTACTCTATGTCTGGCCCCTATGCGTCTTCCACTCATTGCTCTCATGACAGACAGTCTTGCCTTTGTTCGGTCAAGCAGGTGCTGGACCTCCTTGCGGAAGGAGAGGGTCCGGTCTATCCTTACCCCAAGGTAGAGGTAGTCCTGGACCCACTCCAAGTCCATTCCCTGGATTTTCAGACTTGTGCCTTGAACTCTCTGTCTCAGAGCCATGGCTTTGGATTTGGCTGCAGAGATCTTTAGTCCTGTCCTGCAACACTCCTCGGATACCAAGTCCAGACAACGCTGGGCTTTGTTTAGGCAGTGTGGTCCAGTGGAGATGATAGCGAGATCGTCTGCATAGGAGATGATCTTACACCCCACTGGGATGTTTATGTTGAGGATACAGGACATTAATGTGTTAAAAAGGGCTGGACTGAGAACCCCACCCTGTGGCATTCCATTTTCTAGTGGCATGTGCTGTGATAGGTGACCTTGGAATTTGACTCTGGCTGTTATATTCGTAAAGTAGTCATCTATCCAAGCCAAGAGCTTACCTCTGATTCCTTTTTGGATCTGGCTCTCCTGAATGGCAAGAGGACTTGCCAATTCGAAAGCCTTCTCCAGGTCAAGGAATACTACCACAGATCAGCCCGTGTTTATTGTGCTCAAGAGCGTGGCTATGCTGTGCGCTGTGCTCATGCCCCTGGTGAACCCGTGGAGGTGTTCGTGTGGGGGTCCCATTTTCCATCGGAGCCGGTTCAGTACCATCCTCTCGGCAGTCTTGGCCAGACAGCTGAGGAGAGAGATGGGGCTGTACTTCCCCGGCTCCTTTGGTTTAGGGATGGGAACTATGGTAGCCCTCTTCCAGCTCTGGGGTAGAGTGGAAGTTTCCCAGGCGGGAGATGATGGGGTACGAGATCCCGTCAGCGCCCAGGGCTGTGTTGCAACTGGCTTTATATGCATCTCTTAGTTCCCTCAGAGAAAAGATAACGTCTGAGTTATCGGGTTCGGCTGCCCTTTCTCTGATGTGAGCAAGTCTGTCTGGTTGTAGGCGTTCTTGTCTTGCCCTCAGTTCGGTTGGCAGGCTGTCGCTACTCGTTCTCGCAGAGAACTCTTGCGCCAGTCTGTTGGCCTCTGACTGGGGGTCATGCTAATCCACGCCGCACAGCACTTATAATATCAATGGCAAATAGAGCGACCATCGGCTCTGCCAGCTCACCTGTGAGCCCACCTGCGCGCGGCGCGGATTAGCCAATCACGGGGGAGAGAGGGCTGGCCACCTTGGCGTGTCTCAAAGGTATAAATTCGAGGGCGCTGTTACCACGGCTCAGGGCTCTCTCTGGACCTCTAGGTCTCAAGGTTTTTGTGTTGGGTCTTCTTCGTAAAGAGATCTTTTGACACCCCCACGCAAAGACGACCTTGGCCCTTGTGCTGATAACTTTGGGTGTTATCTTGCACACCTTGCTTTGAGGCTAGTATTTTTAATTGTTGGCCAGAGTGCTTACAATTAAAAATACGAAGCACTGTGGCAATTAGCAGTTTTACTGCGAGGTGTCGGCCGGCATGGTCCTAACCCCGACCGGCCCTAACACACAAAGACTGTTAATTGCCCAGTGTGTCTTCCTTTTTGATACCACTACCGCCCTTGCATCATCCTGTCAATTAGCTTCTGCTAGACTTCCCTCCCTGACTTTCATCATCATCCTCGTGCTATGTCTTCATGGGTCACATAATCAAATTATCATATTCTGGGGAGCCCATCTCCTGTGACGTGGCTCTCCAGAAAATCTTCTCTATCACAGAAGTTGCCGTGACACATTGTTTTAAAGTTCACAATGGCTACAAAGTTGTTGTTGCCAAGCCTGAACAGCTGACCCCCTTCCTCTCCTCGACTGGCCAAAGAACACTCGCAGAACAAGGCTTCAAACCTCTCCCTTCCCCTGAGACTAAGGCTAAATGCACGGTCGTGGCGAAAAAGATCGACAAGACAATCCTGCCACGATCGTGCGAGTCTATCCAGGCGGAAGTCTCGGCCAAAAACGACGTCACTGTCGTTGATGTTTACAAACCCCCAGAGTCACGCCGTAAAAATCCGTTGCTCTGCGCC
>NW_023660310.1:0-19521 GCF_015228065.2 Penaeus monodon | reverse complement strand
TTTTTAATTTTGCCAAACGATCATCCCGTTGAAAGCCCCGCTTCTCGTCCGATCAGCGAAGTTTAAAAAAACGTTGGGTCTGGTCAGTTTTTGGTGGGGACCGCCGGGAAACCAGATGCTGTTAAATTTTTTTATTAGCGAAATATTTATGCTTTCTGTGCCCCTTTACTGTCTTATATTTAAAAACGTAAAAATTTTAACCTCAATAATACGAAATAAAGTAAAAAAAAAATGTATGACACTTATAGAAAATGGAAATGCTTACGACTTTTTTGTTTACGATATACCACGTAAAATCACCGCTTCTATTCGATCAGGAAAGAAGTTGTTATATATTAAAATTGGGGGGACTGGCATTTGTAAGATTTTGCAGACGTTTAAATTTGGGTAAAAAAAATTAAGGGAAATAGCAAAACAGCAGATAAATTTTCTCTCAAATTTTTTAACATTTCCTTACTTGCCATGCAGTAATAGCCGACAATTAGGGAAGAAACCTAATTTAGGGTCATGTTAAACAAAAATAGGATTTGATTACTCATGCTGTTTATATTCTACAGAAAACTTTGCTAAAACTAACGAAAGGGCAGCAAGAAAAGGAGGAAGAAAATGGAATCCATAGATTATATGAGAAAAAACTATGAAAATTTATTGTCGTTTAAAGCCCTTTCATCCCCAATTTCTGATTACCGTATACATCAAAAATGCATTAAAACTGAATTTGGAACCAAAAAAGCAATAACAAAACGCCAATAACATCTGGTGTTTCCAGGTGGTACCCATCCAATACGACCGCCCCCACGTTGCAAAATTTTTTACTCTTTAATTTCCTTAATCATTAAATATAATGGTATTTTACTTTGCTCAAACATCACTATCATAATTCAGAAAAAAACATCAAGATCTCTCCTGAATACATGCATCACAGTTGACCTAGGGGGTTTAGCAATTTTAATCTGTTTTTTACCATTTCCATTCACCTACCCTAACCTTTTATAATTCGGCTATCAACTCTGTAAAAAAAAAAGGTATTGTGCTGCTATTGTTGTTATCAGTTTTTGTTTTGTTTTGCATTATTATGATACTACTTTTTCATCATTGTTCTCACCATCATTAAATTGCTATTAGCATATGATGATTTCTGCCATCAACATAATCATTTTTGTCATATAATGGTATAATGAGCTATAATATTAAGAAATCTTAATTAGCATTATAAAGACACTGATGATAAATTTTTTAGAAAATTTAAAAACAAAAAGTTCATAGTTTATTACTGATAGTAAAAACCTGGGGAAAAAAAAAAAAGAGGGGGAGAGAGGAAAAAAAGAAAGGGGGGCAAGACAAACCCATAAGCAGAAATCCCCGTTTATTTTCGAATCTTGAATTTAAAACCCTTTTTTGCGCTATTGTCTGCATTGTTGTTATTATCAGTATTTTAGTTGTATCTTTATTTTATCATTTTATTATTTTTCTTACGTTATGATTAGGAAAATGAACTTCAAAAAGTTTAAGAAAATCATAAAAAGGTCAAAAATGATATGAGATGAATTTTTAATGTTTTGAACAAAAAGTAAATACATTAATATTTTTAATAATGATTACCCCCCCATAATGATGGTAATTTGTACAAAATAAATATATTAAATAAATTTATGAAACTTTGCAAGAAAAAGCAATCATGGTGACATGGCCATCTTTCATATAACGGATAGAGAAGGCTAAAATTATCGTGTCTCATTTTATAACTTTTTTTTTTTTTTTTTTTTTTTTTAGATTCTATTTGTCATTTTCCCTTAATATTATTTTTCCTTTTGTGCAGTTTTTGTTTGGAATTGCACTAAAATATTGTTACCTGCTTTATCTGGCGCGGAAAACTCTCAAAATATGCATACATTTTAGCAGTATAATGAATAAAAGCATTGGGTTCCAAACGTTGCCCGTCATAGTACGACCCGACCTATCCCTTGATTTCGCTGATCGTGAGCGGGGTTTTACCCCCTCGTGGGGTGTTAGCGAAAGAAATATAAATCTTAATAATGAAAAGTCCATTAAAAATGAAAAAGCCATTACATTTTAGCTTCCTTTAGCCTTTTTGGGTTTTCAAAAAAATTCCTCCCGTTACACTACATTCATCATCACAGAAGCCGACCACTAAGGGGGAAAATCTCGCTTGGTTTCAATGGTTATCAAAAACATACACAGACATTTTCAAAAACTGCTGCCAAACATATTGCTAAAACTTGATCGTGAGTGTTTTCAATCATTTTATTCTTATTGGGTTTTTTCTTTTATTTTGTAAATATTGTTTCTAATATGATTATTAGAAACAAGCTTATCATTTTACTTTCGTTATTCCCCTATGCATTTTCTGTTTATCTTATCTCTAAATTCGACAACGCCGAATTTTACTGTATTTCGTATTGATTGAAGAATTTTAGTATTTATCTTATACGAATATACGAAAGAGGTTGTTAAAATGGGGGTAAAAAATCCCATATCATATTAGAAATTTTATAAAAAAATGCCAACAGCATCTGTTGTTCCCAGGCGGTCACCCATCCTAGAAACTGACCAGACCCAACGTTGCTTAACTTAGCTGATCAGACGAGAAGCGGTGCTTTCAACATGGTATTATAGATGGCATAGATAAGCAAAACTTGCCAATTTTCTCTCAGTGCTCATCATTCTATATAATTGTCATCACAGAAATCAGCTTCATAATGTATACATCAATCACTGTCTACCCACTATCGGGAATATTGGCAATTTCAACTCTATTATCACCTTTATCTTGCACCTGCCATAAGCTTTTTACTAATTATCGAGCTTTACAACTCCGTAAAGAATGCAAGATGTACAAGTAATGCATAAAAAATTGAATAAAATGAAATATGTTTTAAATGCAACTATATCTCTCGCACAGAGCTAAATGATATTGTTGTTATTATCAGTATTTTCAGTTGTATTGTAGTGCTGTGTTTATTTACTAGTATTTTTTATGTTTAATCTCACCATCATTATTATTGTTATTAGCATATGATGTTTTGTTGCCATCAAAATAATCATTGTTGTCATGATAATGGTAATAATGATACTACTATAGTGATTATAATGATTAATGTAAATCATAATTAGGATATCAATGGTGATAAAATTATTGATGATAAAATTGAATAAAAAATAGATAATATTAATGTTGATAATGTTATAATTTACCCTACCAATAACGATGATAATAGGTAAATTAATAATTCGATGAAAGTTAATGATAGTAATTATAGTAAGAAATAAACAGTCATGGTGACCTGGCCATCTTATATGATCATAAAACGATACTTTACAGAAAAATCTATTACGAATAGGAAAGTAGATTATTGTGCCTCAATGTCATGGACATGCCTTAGGCATTTTCAGTGTCCTATATTAATATGGTAGTTTTTTTTGCAAGTTTTTCTTTGGAATGTTTCATATAAGATTTCTATATCTCTTCTACCTGGTGCTGAGACAGGCCCTATTATTGTGCTGCTACTTAGTTTGTACTTATTTGCCGCTTGGGAAAGTACGCTATACTAGCTCGCGGAGGGGAAAGCCGTAAAAGAACATGCACGAAGAAAAAACAAAATGTCAATAGCATCTAGTGTTCCTGGGCGGTCACCCATTCGAATACTGACCAAAATGAATGTTGCCACACTTTCGGGGATCGGACGAGAAGCGGCTTTTTCGACGTCACATCAATGAAATTTATTCTTCATACATTGCTTCGACCACGCCAACCACTTAAAGGGAGTAAAACCAATGGTGGTTCATGATTTACCATTTTTTGTGTCTGCTACATTTCTATCAACATTTGATGTATCTGTATTGTTTTTGACAAAATCTGGTTACCATCACTGATTCTTTGTGGTATCATTATTACCATTTTTAATGGCAATGATGATATGTTAATAGCAGCAGTAACCCTGTGCTATTACGAATAATAATTACGGGACAATGGTCATGAAAATAATAACACTAATAATAATTATAATAATAGCAACACCATAATTAAAAAAAAAAAATTCAATTAGAATAAATACGATATGCTCTATCATTGAGCTTGTCCCTGTTTACAATGAGGGGGAATGTACAAGTGATTTAGTTGCAACGTATATACAGATTTATTATACATACAATATTGTTTTACTTTAACTTCTTAAGCGGTACTTGCAGGTGGATGAAAGTGATGGCAACTGATTTGAAATTTAAACCAATACTCCCGATAATGGTCGGTTGTGACTGATGCATACGGTGGAGCAGATTTTAGTCCATATGACTGGGATATCACAGCAATGACGTTCAATCCCAAAATTATATTAAAATGTATGAGCACTGATAGAAAACTGATTAATGCTTACGGTATTTATGTTAACGATCATACCACTTTGAAAGCACTGCTTCTCTTCCGATCAGCTAATTTAAGCAACGTTGAGTCTGGTCAGTATTTGGATGGGTGAATTGAATTGGTGATAATTTCCTCCGCCTTTTAGCACGCCCTGTAACTTCATTTTACACATTTAAAAACTATGAATATTATGTCCCATTATTATATTAATAAAATACTTAAAACTGTTACGGGTAGGGCTTTATTTTCAGTTTATTGCTAGCGAGGATCATGATAGCAAATGTCCGCGCGGTTTTGGTCACTATAGTTTAAAGAATCAATGGGTTTTGTACTTTGAATTTAAAACCTAATCGTGACGTTATTAAAAGCTTTTCTTCTTATTCGATTAATATTTTGCTAAGTTGGGAATATTTTTCCAATCTGGAAATAACATTGCTTTTTCTGTGTCTACAAACTCTGGAATTCTCTGTGGGATTTTCTTTCGTTTTTCTTTTTCAAAGTTGAGAGTTACATCTGCAGTTTGAATATCACAACTTATAAAAAAATATATATTTGATGCATTTTCATTTTGACATGAAAATAGAATTTGTTCGTTATTGTTTATTTTAAATATTAATGACAACTCAACTCTATGGCGTTTGATGACGTTGTCTTTGACGTATTAATACATGATTGGTGGGATTAATAGCTCTTTCTCCCACATGTCCCGGATTAGTTTTAAGCTCAAAAAGTAAAGTCTGTTGCGGAGGTGTATTAAAATTTAATCCTGGACGCTGTCCATTGCATATGTGCTTTAGAGATCTGGCTTGAACTATAATACTGGATTAACTTTCATGGCCCCGTACAAAAAGAACGCTCATAAGCATTAGAGGGCGCACTTGAAACACTGTTAAAAATGAACGAATTGTCGGGCAGCCAAAGGATTTAATGCAGCTTGGGTACTGGCATTCTAAAGGTAAACACGAATGCAAATGAGACGAAAGAAACCCAAATATTTCCCCTGGCAAGGTCATATGATGAAGAAAGGGAAGCAGATTCAATCATTGTTACTGGTCAAAAAAATGAGAGGAAAATAATAATAAAAAATAAGAAAGAGAAACGTGAAATCCTTTTTATAACTACTGTTACTATTATTTTAGCATGTTTACGAAAAGGCCATCTTTTTAATAGTGATGATAGCAATGATGCAAAATATAACAATGGCAGTGGTGAATAATGGAATGATATGTATCATAAAAAAAATAGTATTAGCAACAACATTTCTTGATTTCGCTATGGATGGCCTCTTCCTCCTCTATTCACTGGGCTCGGTCCCTTGCGTACAACAGAAACATAACTACGATTTTTCAGTATGAGTAATTAACTTCAGTAATAAACAACATGTATCATGAACCATAATGGTTGCAATATGTTGTAGCAAGTGGCTCAGTGTCAGTTTTTAACAGAAATACACCACGAACTCGATGTATAAAAAAGTAATATGGGTAAAATCGTTTGAATTAATAAAAGGACATGAACAAGAAGTGTGTTTCCCTTTATAAGGTGAAGTGCCTAAATATTGGATCTGGCAATCTAGATGTGTAAAAATAATAATCGGTATAATTGATTGAATTAACAAAAAGACATGAACAAAATGGTGTGTTCCCTATAAATGAAGTGCCTCAAATTCGATCTGGCAGTTTTCCTTTGTTTAGGTTTAAACCAACACACCATGCAACAGTAAAATGGTTAAGTATTCATATTTGTTTGTAGAGTAAAATAAATGAAAGTTGTAAACACAAGGAAAAACTTTTATAGGAATAGCGGTTATAGGTGTAGGTCTATCAATCCTTTTTAACAACAAAAAAGTTTGCAGATATATCCTCATCCTTGAAAAGAAAACTCACAGAAAATTCCAGAGTTAGACACCGAAAGGCAACGTAATTTCCAGGTTTGGAAGATATTCCCATCTTATGCAATATATTAATGCACACACCACACGCGCACACACACACACACGCACGCACGCCACCCCACCGCACGACCGCACGCACGCACGCACCAAACACACACCCCACACACACACACACACACACACACACACACACCCCCACACCACACACACACACCACACACACACACACACACACACACACACACAGCCACACACACTGAAAAAACAAACAAACATATACGTATAGATGTGTTGCGTGAGTTGTACATATACATATTGACACACTAGATGTATAACATATATAAATATACATATATTTATATATACACCCGTATATACTCCCTACGCAGTGGGTCTTTGTTTATGTGCGAAACATGTGTTAACATGAAAAGGATGACCTGGGCATGTGTTAACATGAAGGGACCTGGGCAAACATGACGCAGCGGCTGTGAGCGGAGGGAGCGGAGGAACAAGCCAAGAGAGACGTGGTTGGCTGCTGCTCCTGTGGAGACGGAATTGGGTTTGCTGCTCCTGTGAAGGACCTCGTGGTGTGCCTTGTGACTGATATTTTGTGTTGCCCTGTTATAAGCTGTATCGTGCAGTGTAAACATGCTGGTTCCCCCCTGTATTGTGCCTATAGAAAAGTGTACGGGTAAATAACTTGTGTTAATAAAGGAAAAGATTTCATTTTGTGTTTTTATTTCGTGCCCTGCCTCGCCACTTGGCATTCCTCTCGTGGTGTTCTGGGACGCTGTGGTGCTGGGGTGCCTCTTGGAGCTGTTCAGTGTTCACGACCTGTGGATAGCACGCCGTCTGCCTAGCCTGCTTTGTGTTGTGGTGGCAGAGAGACGAGGCGGTTTCGTGCGTTACAATTGGTGTCAGGAGTGGGATTTGTGATATTTGATCAGTGAGAAGCGCCGATTATCATGTTCTCCAAAGAGGGCCGCAGCATGAGGGAGAGAGGAGGCTAAGACTGAGGCTGGCTCGAGTGATGTGAAGCCGAGCCAGATGGATCTGATCACTGCCATGCTGGCCGGTATGAAGGAGGAAATGGCACAAAGGGCAGAAGAGCAGGCACAGAGGGCACGCGAGCAGGCGCCCCAAATCTCGTTGAGATGCAGGCAAGGAAGGCAGAGGAACAGTTCTGCCAACTTGTTGAGGTGCTACAGAGCAATCTTGCATCTGTGAAGATGGAAACTCAGCAGTACACCGACAAGGCCTGCAACAGCGTGAAGAGTGAACTGATGAGGAGGTGCAGACTCTGAAGGGCGAGGTTCAGGGCCTGAGGGAGGAAGTGAAGGAGGAAAAGGCGGCATCACGAGGGTAGTAACGTTGCAAGCAAGAAAAGGCAGACGAGGTTCTGGCAACAGATGCCAAAGTGTCAGATTTGCTGAGGCCCTGCCTGGGGCCCGTGGCGGGAAAAAATCCCGGGCCTCGCAGCGTTCGTGTCGCAGCCAGTGGTCGCTGCAGAAGGCTGGGGGACCCATCGGAACCGTTCCTCTTGGGTAATAGGTGGCGGCAAACTCGGACCCGGTCAACCCGCCTCGTTGCCACCCTCACCCCCTTCCTCCCCCCCAGGTGTGTTAGTTCACGGCACGCTTTTCTCCACCCCTGCACCCCCTCGGCCTCCAGACATTCTGTGAAACGTAAGCCAGCTGAGTATGACGGGAAGGTGGCCTGGGAGGCATATTCGCCCAATTTGAAATGCTTGCATCTCCCCCAGGGCTAGAGCCAGGAAGAGAAGGCCCTGCAGCTGGTAACACGCTAAAAGGGGCCCCGCGGTGGAAGTATTGGGGCATCTGCCGCCATCCCAACAGCCTCTTACACCAGCGTGGCGGAGGCTTTGAAACGCCGTTTCGGGCACCACCACCAGGCCGAGGTATATCGGCCCGCTTGAAGAAAGCGGACTCGTGAGCGTGGCGAAAACACTATCCCAGCTGGCACAGGATGTGTGAGGTGCTGGTAAGGAGGTGTCCCCTGCGGCTGCCGGAAGAGATGATTGTGGTCCTGGCCCGCAATTTCTTTGTTGACGCTTTGCAGGACCAAAGCAGCTGCAAATCTACGTCAAGAGGCACACCCTGAGGACCTGCAGGTGGCGCTGCGAGGGCCTTGGAGTTCGAGGCCTTCCTGAAGGCAACCAGTGGCCTGGGGGCCAGCTGCTCAGCCCCGCCGTGACTCCGGGGCCAAAAGGGCTAAAGTGGAGAAGGTAGCATTGAGGAAGGTGAGCCCGAGAAACTTTCCAAGGCTTGTGTTGGGGCTGCGGAAGGAAGGTCACAGACGTATAGTCAGTGTCAGAGGGAATGGAGAACACGTCCTCTCAACCGGGCGGATTCTGATGCCTTCCAGCAGTGCTGCAAGGATTGTGGCAGGTATGGTCACCATCCGAGTGCATGTCTAAGGCTAAGGAAGTGGGCAGGAGGAAAACTCGGACAGGCCTGGAGAAGGGGGCCGAAACCCAGCCGTCCTCTGTTCCCGGGCCCCGACTTGGGGTAAGCTACCGTCGAACCAGCACGATGCAGGTGGAGGCTCAGTAGGATAGGAAGCCATGCCGCCTGACAGTGGACACTGGGGCTGAGAAGACCCTAGTGCGGCCTGATATGTTGGCCACTATGCGACTTCCAGATGCACCAAAAGAGGGCTGTGTGGTGTCGTGGGGCATTGTGTGCAGCTCAAGGGGCCCCGTGGAAGGGGTCGTATTGGCGTGGCAGCACGGTGCAGAGGCTGCCGGGTGTATGTGGCCGATCTGGACGAGCACTGTTTGCTGGGCCTTGACTACCTGACGCAGAGTAAGGCGTGTGTCGACCTTGGACGGAAGCTGGTGAGTTGCACGGTGAAGATGTGCCCTTGCTTCCCGAGGTTGGCTGTGCAGAGGTAGTTACGGCTGAAGCGGGCTGCACCTTGCCCCCCGGACAGAGTCTAGAATCCGGTATGACTGTCAAGAGTGATGCGTGGAGTTATTAGTGCCTCATGGAGCCCATCCAAAACCTGCAGCTGGCTGATGGCGAAGCGGTTGGGCGGAGCCTTGTTGGACCAGGGGAGGTGTTAGTTTCAGTTGTTGGTAGCTAACTTCTCCAATAAAGACCGAAAGGTGCAGCTGGTGCCCAAAGCTGGGCACTTGTGAAGAAGTGGAGCTTCCAGAAGAGTTTGTCGGGGAGCAAGGAGTTGGTTTGGGGGTGAGGCCCTTGCCTGACTTCCTCGAGGACTTGGCGCACCAGCTGTGGGCGTTACCATGGGCCAGGAAGCTACTCCTGGGTCCATGGTGAAAAAAATGACGTTAGCCCCAGTAGCGGCCGATGAGGGAAGTGGCAGACGCTGACCGAGATGAGGACGAGCATTTGGACGGGGAGGGCGATGCAAAAAGACGTTTATTGGTGACCATGAGCCAGGTCTTGGGGCAGAAGATACCCCTCTGGGTGCCACTACCAATCTACCGCCGCCCACACCTCCTCCAGAGCGACCCCAGCGAGAGCGAGAAAGCCGCGCTGGATGAAAGATTTTGTGTGGTTTCTGAGAACTGATTTACAATTACGGTTACTTTTGTTTGAAAGGATTTTGTTTGTTCCTGAGGACTAATTTTATTTAAATTTTCGTATTTTGTTTCATGTTTAGGTATGTTGCGCGGTCCTGTGGAAAAGGATTAGGTGCTCGCCGTGGGTCTTGTGCTTGTGCGAAACTGTGTTCTGAAAGATGACCTGGGCATTGTAACATGGGCCACCCGGGCAAACAAAAGACGAAATCTGTTAGGAGGACGGGCAGGAACGGCCGGGCCTGGTTGGCATTTCTTGGAAAGGTGGGTCTGACCCTGTGGCCTCGGTGCCTTTGGACTGTTTGTGGGTTTGCCCTGTTATAAACACGGCCGTTGCACTGGCCCCCTGTTTGGGGCCAAGAAAGGGGGTCGGGTAAAATAATCTTTAATAAAGGAAAGATTCATTTTTTTATTTCTTCCCCCCCCACCAACCCCCGGGGAAAACCCCCCCAAACCAAACACCCACCTATTTTTTTAGCCGCCCGTCTCCAGCCCCGGGGCAGGAGACGGGTGTTCGGCCCTAACTTAAACCCCTAAACATGCAAAGCAATATGAGGGGATAAACACAGAATAAGTTTATATTTTTAACAATTACCCACACACACACAAACACAAACACACACAACACAAACACAAAACAAAACACCAACCACACACCACACACACACCCCAATGTCCCGGGCCTGTCCTCCGCCCACCACACAGGCCAGCTGCGCGGTTTTTCCCAGGTCGTATCATTTAAACACCAAGCCCCAGGTCCCAGAAAAACACAAGGAGAAACATAAGTCACGGCCCGTAACAAAATATAGTTTTCCCTTTTAAAATTTAACAAGTTATATTTACCTAATTTTCTATAAAATATAAAAAATAAGATAATTTATAACAGGCAAAAAAAGTTTATAGGGAAAACAAACAATTTAATAAACCCCAATATTATTTTGTTTTTTCAAATTAAAATTTTTCATTTATTTAAACATGAATTTATTTTTATTTAAAATGTTTAAAAAAAATGGTAGAATATATATATATATATATATTATATATATAATATATAGATTTTTTTTATATAATTATTTATTATTTATATTAAAATATATATATTATTATATATATATTATATATTATATATATATATTAAAATTTTATATATATTTAAAAATATATAAATATAATATATAATATAATATATTTAATATATAATAATTTGAATAAAGATAGATTTAAAAAGCACACACCATAAAAAACCACCAACAAAAAGAAAATTTTTATATATATTAGAATTTTATAAATAGAAAAATAATTTTAAGTTATAATGAGAACAATTAAGCCCACCATTTACAGAATCATTAAAACAAACATATATATTCTATTCAATTTACAAAATTTTCATTGTCACTTCATAAAAAAATGGATAATAAGTATTTAAAGACACATATTAAAAGTAACGATAATAATTAATTACTTGTTTCATATTTGATATTTCCTAAGATATAATGAATGGGAATTATACAGTTCACAATCAAAAACGGACTTGTTGGACGGGCAGTTATTATAAAAACATACCATGAAGGACAAGTAATAGTTCCAGAACTTTACGAGAAATAATGCAGTTAGTCCCACTAAAAAGAACCCGTACTAAGTATTATTACTTGGTTTTTCGTATTACACATGTACAAGGTAATGCAATGCGTTCCCGATATTAGGTTAAAGAGAACCTGCGTGTCTTGCTGTGTTATTTACAGAAACTAGAAAAGAAAAGGCCGAATGTCAATTGTTTTTCTTTTATTTGAAAAAGGAAATTGTCAGTTAGTCTTTGATAAGAAAGGGGAATGTTAAATTAAAGCATTACTTTGGAGTCAAATAGTTGACCTTATACAGAAAAGAATTGGCGTATTTTTCAGTAATTTGTACTTTTTTACCGTAAAAATTGGGTGGTATTTTTTGAGGGTTTGGTGAATTGATACGTTACACCTTTTTTTAGTTTTTTAACCCCCAATGGTATTTACGTGACAATGCCCGTAGTCGGAAAACCATTTATTTAAAGGGTTTTTTTTTTTCCCCGTTAGGTAACTACCCTTCGTAAAGATTTGCTTGTTTTCCAGTATAAAAAATTTATTTCCCGAAAAAAAATGCGCGCAGAGACCCACTCCCCGTATTGTGTTTTGTTGGGGGGAGGGGGGAAAAATAAGCGAAAGTTTCCCTAATTTTGCGAAAAGACACCGTGAGATGGGGGGAAACCCTTTTAAAAGCCTTGATATAGCCGTAGAGCGAGTTTCTTCAAATTTTTTTCTTACTCCCAATAATTATTTTTGGGGCCCAGCTAAAAAGCCATTTCCGATTGCGGTTCCCTGTATTAAATTGACACGCCTCAATCATCATTACATTCCCCTTTTCATTTATCACAGTCAATCATTTTCTTTAATACTGACAATTAAAATTATCATCTTTTATAAGTTTTTTTAACAACGTTTTGCGTTACTATTTCTATTACTAATACTGTTTAACATTATCACTATGTTTTTTAAAGTGAGGTCATTTAAACAAAAATATGAAATTTTCGGCCATAATCAATGTAATCTGCCCTTATGACACGAAGTATCCGCAGTCCCCCGACCTTAGGTGCTGAAAAGCACGCATGTAAGTGATATATAGAGACAGCAGGCGTAGAGGGTTTAAACATAGTGTAACATGGTACCGAAATAAGATGCATTTAAAACAAGAATAAGATTCGGCCCAATTATCAATTTTTATATGTGCGCCTATTACATTCACTACACCCACACACACGGGTTTTACACAGCCAAACACATATGCACACCCTAACACGTTACACATGCCCCCCAACATGTACAAATCCAAACCACAGGTACACACACCCACACACAGTAAACCACGTAACGCATACCACCCCCCCATGAAAAAACACACACACACACACACAACACACCCCCACACCACACACAACACACACAACAACACACACATACCACACACACACACACACAAAACCCCCACACCCCCAACACCCCACAAAAACACCACAAAAACCAACACCCAAAAAACCCACCCCAACACACACAACCCCAAAACCACACATCCCACAAAAAACCCCACAACCACACCAAAAACACCCCCCCCCAAACCCCCAAAACCTCCACCGACACAACCCCAAAACCCCCAACCATGCCCCACACACATCCACACGCACAAAACCCCCACACCCCAACATCACCACCAACCAAAAATCAACCAAAAAACCACACACACACACACACACAAACACAACACACCCCAACCCCACCCCCCACACCAAACACAAAACCAAACACACACCCGAAAAACACAACCCACACACACACACCACAAACACACACACACAAAACCCCCCCCAAAACCCCCAAAAACCAAAAAACAAACACACACCACCAAACACAAACAACACACACACACACACCCCCCAACACAATGACAAAAACCCCACAACACAAACAAAATGTCTACAAAAAAAACCCCCAAACACAAAAACCCCCACACACACCACACACACACCCACACCACACCCCCCCCCCCCCCAAAAACAACCAACACCCCCCCCACAAAAAAAAACCCCCACCACCCCAACACACACACACACAAGTACCACACACAACACAACACACAACACACAACCCCAACACCCACACAAAAAAAACACACCACACACACCCCCAAAAACACAAAACCCCCCAAACACACCAACACACAAAAACCCCCCCCAAAAACCAAAAACCCCACACACACACAACAAAAAATTCCCAAAAAACAAAACCCCCCAACTTTAAAACACCCCCCTTCCCCAAAACCCCCCCCCAAAAAAACCACACAAAAAAATTTACACACACACACTTTAACACCTTTTACACAAAACACACACGGAAAAACCCACACACAAAAACCCCAAAACAGGGGGGACCAAACCAAAACAACTTTAAAACACCCACCCAACACAAAATGTACCCCCACAGTCCCCCACCCCAATGTACCCCCAAAACACTGTCCCCCAAACCTTTTAAGACCCACCCTATGCCACCCCATAAAATCCCCAACCTCCCACCCCCACCCTTCCCAAACCCCCCAAAACCAAAACCCCCCCCCCCAAAAAAACCCCAAACCCCCAAAAAAATGAAAAAAAAAGAAAACCACACCCCCCAAAAAAACCCGACCCCCAAAACCCATGAAAAACCCCCCCCCCCAAAAAAACAAAAACCCCCCCAAAAAAACCCCAAAAAAACCCCCCCAAAACAACACAAAACACCCAACCCCACTGGCCCCAAAATGGAAATTTAAAAATTTTAAAATTTCTTTACAAAGCCCCAAAAAACCCAAAAAAACCCAAAACCCAAAAAACCCCCCCAAAAAACCTAACCCAAAACCCCCCTTTCCCAAAAAAAACCCCCCAAAAAAACACCCCCCCCAAAAACCCCCCCCAACCACAAAAAACAAAAAAAACCCAACCCCCCAAACCCAAAACCCCCCAAAAACCAAAAAAAGTAACACCCCCCCCCAAAAACCCCCCAAAAAACCCCCCACAACCAAAACCCCCAAAACCCCCCCCAACCCCCGCCAAAAACCCCCAAAACCCCCCCACCACCCCCCAAACCCCCCCCCCCCCCCCCAAAAAAAGCACTATCCTGGCCCCAACTGCCAAACAATCGTTTCCTTTACAACTGTACCCATCCCCATCTATCCCACCTTTTTTAAATGAGGAAAACATTACAATTATTTCCCCCCTTTTTTTTTTTAATTTTGAAAATGTTTAAACAGCTTCTTTTACTTTTTTTAAATTCCCACTTTTAAGGGGTTTTCCCCCCCACTTAAACCCCTTTTTTTCCACAAATGATTTCCGGCTTAACCCCCCAACAACAATCCCCCAACCCCCTGTCCCCCCCCAAAAAATTTCCTGGGTCACGTGGGTTTTCCCGGGGTTTCCCAATGTCGGGGGCCTTTTGGGGCGCATTTTTTCTTTTTTAAAATTCCCCTTAAATTTGGATTTCCAGGCCTCCGGCGGCCTTTTAATTCCCTCTCCATAAGTTGGCCCCTTTCCCACGGGGGGGAAGCAAAAAAACCCCACAAAGGGTTAGGTGAACCGAAATTTTCCCCCCCCTTTTCCCCGGCCCCTTTTGGAAGGGGAGCTTCTCCTTTTTCCCCCACGTTTTCATTTTTTTTTTCCCCCGGGGGGTTCCGGGTGCATTTCGTCCCCTTTTTCCCCTCCTTCCCCCATACCACTCTTGCCCCCGTTCTCCCCCGTTTTTTCCCCTTCCCGGGTTCCCATTCTTCCCTGTTTCTGTAAAACACCCCCCCCATTTCTTTCGCCCCCCAATTTTTATTCCCTTTTTTTGGGGATTTTTCCCCATCAGTTTTGGGGGGGGGGGGGAAACACGTTTTTTTTTTTTTCCCCCACTTTTAGGGTTTTTTGGACTCACCCAGACATTCTTTTTTTTCCGTGTTGGATTTTCTACTTTGGGTACCCTTGTGCAACTCCAAATCTTTTTTTACCCAAGGTTTTTGCCCTTTTCGACCTCCCCCCCGTTCCAAAAAAAATGATCTGTTTTTTGATTTTTTCCCCTCTCTTTCCCCCCTTTTCCCCCCCTTCCCAGGCCCACTTCCGGTCGCCTTTCTTCAACCCCCAATCCCACTCCCCGGGGGGCCCTTCCTTTGTCTCTTGGGTATCCAGATGGGGGGCCCCCTAAGTCGCCCCGGTGCAAATTCCCCCAAACAAAAGGCTTTTTGCCCTCCCACCACCTCCCCACGGCCCCTTTCCTGCACGCCCCCAAAACGGTTATTTTCCGGGGACTTTTTCCCCAACACCATTTTCTCTTTCCCCTCACCCTTCTTTTTTTCCCCCGTCGAGTTTCTCCATGAAGTTTTGGGCCCTTGTATTTTTCCTGACTTTTTCCCCCCCCCCGAAAATGGCTTGAGTGGATTTTCCCCCCCAGAACCCAAAAACTGCTTTATTCACCCACCCCTTAGTCGGTCTAAATCATTTAAATAATTCATGCGGGGCCGGTTTTTACCCTGGTAGTTCCCAAAAAATTTTAATTTGTTTTAGATAGGGACGGTTGCTCTTCCGCCACGATCGGGATCTTTTCTTCACGAAAAAACTTGTTAGCATTGAGCACAGGGTATTTTACTCCTTCTTCACCCCCAAGGGACTTCCCTGCTTCAAATTTGGAAAAATTTTCGGGCCCCCCGCTTTTCCATCCTTCATCTTCCTTTCGCTTTCTCACCTCATCGCAGTGATGGTTCCCCCCCAGGATTCCCCAACTGTTCCCCCTCACGTCTTCCCCAGGATTTTCTCATTATGATTTAAAAATACAACCCCCACCTTTCCGAATATCTCATCATTTGTTAACACATTCCCTTCATCGTTCTTTACCTTTTTTTGAAGATGTCTTTCGATTTTTGTCCCTTTGTTTAGCAATTTTAAGTACCTTTTTCGTACTTCGTTTTATCAAAGGGCCCCGTAGAGGGTTAATGCCTTGCCTTACGGTTTTCCACGCTCTTTTAGTTCCTTCTTTGTTTTTTTTGTAGTAAGGTTTTTTTCTTCGATGGATCTTCAAAGAGTTTCTCTTTTCTTCCCTTTTCACTAATTTTTTCTGGGGCTCATCACACCCCCACCACGTTTCCCCTTTCCAGCCTTTTCCTTTCCCGGAGGTTTTTTCCCCAGCTTTTTCCCGATCCCGCATGTCTTCTGCGATTGTTTCCCCGTACCCTCTCTTTTGTCTACGCTTTTAGGGGTTTCTAAACCCTTTTGTAAATATTCTGCTCTGGTTCTTTTAGCTTTCCCCCACTTTATTTTCGGTTTTGACTTCGTCTGGGTTTTTTCTTTACAACTTTAAATGTGCAAAGCTGGTCGGTTTGGTTGGATGGTTTCCCAAGAATTACTTTTACAGTCTTTTTATTTTGTCATATGACGGCAGAGGATGTAATCTATTGGAGAGTGCTTTCCCTTTTGGGAGGTGATCTTTTGCCTAGGGCTTTCTTATAGAACGTGTTAACGATCCACAAATTTTAGCCCATCGCGAATGTCACGGTTTTTCCCCCCCATCATTCTTTGTACCATAACCAAATTTGCCCATCGTTCTTCTCTGCTGTTTACACCCCAAAGGTCCATTTAAAACACCCCCATCCTAGTTTTTCCTCAGCTGGAATTTTTCTCACTTTTTGTCCAAATCCTCCCAAAACTTCTCCCCTTTTCTTCGTCTGCACAAATTGTTTGGGGCCGCTACACACTCATGAGTTCACCCCTTTACCCCTTCCCCTTTAAGCCGATATTTGGTCTGAAGATCTTTCACTTCTAACCCCTTCTTTAGTTCCTATCCAAACAATTCCAAAATCCGTTTTTCTTCCCTCGTTCCCATGTAAACATTTAAAACCCTTTTTAAAATTTTTTGGCCTTACTCCCCTCCCTTTTCTCCTGCAAACCATTTTTACCTTTCTCCTCTCCCTCGGGCCCATTTTTGGGGCTCCCGCTTCTATCCCCACATTCATGTTCCAATCCAAAAACCCATCGTCTCATTTTCTTTCTTCTCCTCCCCCCCTCCTTAACTAAAATCTTTTCCGTATTCGTCTTGATGGAGCCGCGTCATTTCCACGATGTACGGCGATGCCCGCGCGTCGCTAGGGGGGGCCCCCCTAGCCATATCTTTAAAAAATGTTCCGCCTGATTCATTTTTGGATTTGGAGCACAGTTTACGTCGGATGCCCCTTCCGCACAACCTTCCCCCTTAATCCGGCTTGGGACCGGCACTAGAAGTGTATGGGTTGCCACTCCCAATGGCGGGTTAAAGTGTGAACGAAGAATGAACTGCTTTTTATATTTACTTTTAAAAAAAAATCCCTGATATTCAAAGTTGTTGAAAGTGTCCAGGTCAACCCATCCCAAAACCCGTGCATTGAATAATGCCAAAAACGGCCCCCCTCTTAAAGTATTTATAAAGACCAAGAAATGGTTTGCCCGTAAATGTGCTGAAGCCCATGACACCCCTCCGTACTAGCCATATTTCCAAATGGCTAACTGTGGAGGGCCCCCTCGCAGGATCTGTGAGTACAGCATCCGAAGAAGGGGACTGAGGCAAGCATATATGAAAAAGCTGAAATTAGTTATATGAAGCTAAGAGGGAAAAAGGGAAAATTTGACACACAAACCCCATACCCTTGCGCAGCAGTAACTAACATCACCCTAGTGCAAGAAAGGTCAGTCAACAGCTTGCAGCTAAGGAAAAAGAAATTGCGAACTAAAAACCGTAAAGAACAAAATTTTAAAGTATTAATTGACAAAATTGGCGATAAATACTGCATAAACCCCAGTAAAATCCTAAGGGGGCGGATCCCGAATCACAGTTCGGATCGCACCCCCCCCGCCCGGGGCGACTCCTGTAAGGACTTCGTCTGGCTCGCGAGGGGTTCCGAGAGAGAGGGGTCGCAATTGTGGTCGTCTCCCTCCAGGGGGTGCGGGAAGGGAGGCTTCTGTCTTGAACCCACCCGAGAGAGGCCCCCGGAATCGAGGGGGGGAGGCGCTCCCCCCTAAAAAAAGAAAATAAAACTGGCGGAAAAGGGCATTTTCCAAAAGCCCCATAAAACGTAATTTTCGATCGACCATTATCAAAGAAACGTCGAAGCTTTGATCTAAGGATAAAAACCGATATGCATTTTTAGCCTCGCCCGGGCTTTTACCCTGGGGGGAGCCCCGGCCCTTTTCGAAAAACTAATCCGACTGCTCAAGTGTGTGCAGGTGGACTCGGTGAACCAAGTCCTTACCCCCTGGGGCCCCGCCCCCACATAACCTCCAGGCGATTTTGAAATTTTCGCCTGGGCGGGGGGGCGAACCGCCGACCCTCGGAGAGAGGCTGAACGTTCCCCCTTACTAGCCCGGGGGCTTCTTATATCTAAAATAAATGACCTTAAAAAAAAAACCCCGTCTATGCCCCGTATTTTAGTTCTGCAAGAAAAGCACTTAACACACTTTGTCCCTACAGGTGTTTCACTGAGGAACTACCCTTTATGTCGGAAGGTCGTGAGGGTGGGGTGGAGGCGGATCGCCAGGACATCCACCAAAGCCCCCTTTTATTGAAGTGACATTGATCGCTTTTAATTTTTCGCGCAAAGTAAAAATTGGGCAGTATTTTACTATTGTTCAGCTTATTGTCCCCCGATAATTGATAATCTTTGGAGCTCTTTGCTCCTCAGGATATCTGCCACAAAAAAAAGTATTTTAGGGATTTAATGTCATCATACGTTATGGAGTTTCCCCGCGGGGGAGGTAGAGGTGACAAGTAATAAGTTTATTTAGTCGATCTGGTCCCTCTGAACGATGGAGTCCGACGCGGGTGGACGATAATACCGGGAAAATTTTAGCTTTATTTTACTATCATTGGGCCTTTATCAATGCCCAAGTGCCCTTGGCACACCAATTTACGATCGTTGGGAACGCCCAAACTTATTTGTATTGAAAAATTTTTGCGAACATAAACGCCTTCACACCCCCAAATTTTAAATAAAAAAAAAACGGGTCGCCTTCACAAAGGGGCGTCAAGCCGAAATTGCGGGAAACCCTGATGATAAAGTAAGCGCATAGAGTTCCCATGGTGGACACCAGATTGCGCAGGGGCGCGTGCGGGGCCCCCAAAAAAACGCCAATAG
>NW_023660309.1:0-19524 GCF_015228065.2 Penaeus monodon | reverse complement strand
GATAATCATGATAATGATGATGATAATAACAGGAATTTGTCCATATATAATATAAAAAGGTATAAGAAAAACATTCCAAAATAAAAAGCGGCAAATCTAGCGAATATCCTTGAAGTATACTCCAAAATGACGTTTTTCGATTTCTTTGGTGATTTCGGCAATATTAGGGTAATAATGATAATAATTACCAGAATGTATTACATAAAAAAGATGATAAAAGTGAGATAAGAGATTTTGAAACGAATATTTTAAAATTATTATTTTATTATTATTATTATTATATTATCTTTTATAGTATCATGCCAAAAAATCTATTATTCTAATAAAACAAAATAATAATAGTATAGTATAATAAAATAATCTGTGTTATATATTGTTATGTTTATTTTGTTATATTATATTATTATTATTGTACTGGTAGTAAATTGCAAAAATTTTATTATAACATAATAATTACAGTATAACGTACTATTAAGATAATGATATAAATATATTATAAATCGTTAATTGTTTTATTATTGTTATTACTATTAGTATTTGGGTTTGTATATTGAAAAATATATACTATAATCCAATAATTGAAATAATAATGATAACAATTGAAATAATGATGATAATATTGAATAATATGAATGTATGATATGATGAAATGATTTAATGATGTGATAACGTAATAATGATGATAATCATGTAATGATGATGAAATAACAGGAATTGTGCCCATATATAATATAAAAAAGTATAAGAAAAACATTCCCAAAAGTCAAAAAGCGGCAAAATCTAGCAAAATATAGCCTTTTGAGATTTATACTCCAAAATGACGTTTTTCGTTTTCTTTGGTGATTTCGGCAATTATTAGGGTAATAATGATATAATTACCAAAATTGTATTAATCATAACAATAATGATGATAAAAGTGAGAATAAAGAGAATTTTGATAACATTTGAATATTATTAAAATTATTATTATCATTATTATTATTGTTATTATTATTATTATTATTATTATTATTATTATTATTATTATTATTATCATTATCATTATTATTATTACTATTATCTTAATTATTAGTATCATTGCCAAAAAATCTATTATATCTGAAATTTAATAAAATAATAATAATACCAGTATAAGTATAATAATAATAATGCTAGAGGTTATAATATTGTTCTTAGTATTATTATTGTTATTATTATCATTATTATTATTTACTGGTCGTATAATTGCAAAAATAATTATTATAACATAATAATTACAGTTAATAACGATACTAATAAGATAATGATATAAAATATTTATTATAAAATCGTTATTATTGTATTTATATATGTTATTAAATTATTATTGTTGCGCGTTTTAGTATTATTGAAAAAATATATCTATAACTCCAATTAATTAGCAATATAATGATAACAATTGCATAATGATGATAATAATTGCCATAATTGAGATGATATATGCAATAATGATGATAATGATGATAATGATGATGATAACGATAATAATGATGATAATCATGATAATGATGAGGATAATAACAGGAATTGTATCCATATATAATATAAAAAAGGTATAAGAAAAAACATTCCCAAAAGTCGAAAAAGCGGCAAAATCTATAGCGAAATATAGCCTTTCGAGAGTATACTCCAAATGACGGTTTTTTTCGATTTCCTTTGGTGATTTCGGCAATTTAGGGTTAATAATGATAATAATTACCAGAATTGTATTAATCATAACAATAATGATGATAAAAGTGAGAATAAGAGAATTTTGATCAACGAATAATTATTAAAAGACCATTATATTTTATTATTTCTATTATTACTATATCTTAATTATTAGTATCATTGCCAAAAAATCTATTATATCTGTAATAAATAAACAATAATAATAATAAGTATAAGTATAATAATAATAATGCTAGTGGTTATTACTATGTATCAGTATTATTATTGTTATTATTATAATTATATATTTGGTACTGGTAGTATAATCGCAAAGAAATAATTAGTATAACAGTAATAATTACAGTAAAATAAACGGATACTATTAAGATAATGATATAAATAATTCTTATAAAATCGTTATTATTGTATTATATTGTTATTACTATTATATTGTTGTGGGTTATTAGCTATTATTGCAAAAATATATACTATAACTCCAATAATTGCAATAATAATGTAACAATGCAATAAGATGCATCAATAATGAAAAATAATGATGATAATGATGATGATAAGAGATAATGATGATAATGATGACGATAACGTAATAATGAGGATAATCAGATAATGATGATGATAATAACAGGAATTGTCTGCTCCATATATAATATAAAAAAGTATAAAGAAAAAACATACAAAAGTCGAAAAAGGGCAAAATCTAGCGAATATAGCCTTTGAGAGTAAACTCCAAATGAGTTTTTTCGATTTCTTTGGTCGATTCGGCAATTATTAGGGTAATAATGATAATAATTACCAGAATGGTATTAATCATAACAATAATGATCATAAAAGTGAGAATTAAAGAGAAATTTGATAACATTGAATATTATTTAACAATTATATATTATATTATTATTATTATTATTATTATGATTATTATTATTATTATTATTATTATTATTATTATTATTATTGTTATTTTACTACTATTATCGTAAGTATTAGTCATCATTGCCAAAAAATCTATTATATCTGTAATAATACCAATAATAATAATAAGCTTAAGTATAATAATAATAATGATAGTGGTTATTGATATTTTTATCTAGTATTATATTGTTATTATTATCATATTATATTGTACTGGTAGTATAATTTTGCCCCCCAAAAAATAATTATCATAACACGTAATAATTACAGTAATAACGATACTAATGAAGATAATGATATAACTAAATTATTATAAAATCGTTATTATTGTTATTACTATTTTTATACTATCTATTATGTTGTGGTTATTAGTATTATTGCAAAAAATTACTATAACTCCAATAATTTCAAATAAAAATGATAACAATGCAATAATGATGATAATAATTGCAATATGATGAATGAGATGATAATGATGATACTGATGATAATGATGATGATAACGATAATAATGATGATAATCTGATTAGATTGAGTGATGATAATAACAGGAATTGTGTCTATATATAATATAAAAAGGTATAGAAAAGAAACATTACCAACAAGGTCGAAAAAAAGCGGCAAAATCTAGCGAAATATAGCCTTTTGAGATATACTCCAAAATGACCGTTTTTCGATTTCTTTGGTGATTTCGGCAATTATTAGGGTAATAATGATAATAATTACCAGAATGTATAATCATAACAATAATGATTCGATAAAAAGTGAGAATAAAGAAATTTTGATAACATTTGAATAATTTTAAAATTTTATTTTATTATTCTTATTATTATCTATTATTATTATTATTATTATATACAATATTATTATTATTTACATATATTAATTATTAGTAATCATTGCCAAAAAAAATCATTATATCTGTAATAATAAACAATAATAATAATAAGTATAAGTATAATAATAATAATGCCTAGCTGGTTTTTAGATATTGTTATTAGTATTATTATTGTTATATTATCATTATTATTAATTTTGTACTGGTAGTATAATTGCAAAAATAATTATTCATAACAGTAATAGATTACAGTAATACGGATACTAATTAAGATAATGATATAAATAATTATTATAAAATCGTTATTATTGTTATTATTATTGTTATGACTATTATTATTGTTGTGGGTATTAGTATTATTGCAAAAAATATATACTATAACTCCAATAATTGCAATTTAATAATGATAAACAATTGCAATAATGATGATAATAAATTGCAATAATGATGATAATGATGTGATAATGATGATAATGATGATAATGATGATGATAACGATAATAAGGATGATAATCATGATAATGGCTGATGATATAACAGGAATTGTGACCTATATAATATAAAAAAGGTATAAGAAAAAAAACATTCCAAAGTCGAAAAAGCTGCAAAATCTAGCGAAACATAGCCTTTGAGCGTCTCCTACAAAATGACGTTTTTTTTTTCATTTCTTGGTGATTTCGGCCAATTATAGTGGTAGTAATGATAATAATTACCAGAAGTGTATTAATCATAACAATAATGATGATAAAAGTGAGAATAAAGAGAATTTTGAAACATTTGAATATATTAAATATATTTTATTATTACTATTATATTATTATATTATTATTATTATTATATATTATTATTATTATTATTAGCATTATTATTATATTAACTATTATCTTAATTATTAGTATCATTGCCAAAAAATCTATTATATCTGTAATAGTAACAATAATAATAATAGGTATAAGTATAACAATAATAATTCTAGTGTGATAATATTGTTATTCGTATTACATTGTTATTATTATACATTATTATATTTGGTACTAGGTAGTATGATTCGCAAAAATAATAATTATAACAGTAATTAATTACAGTAATAACGATACTAATAAGATAATGATATAAATAATTATTATAAAATTCGTTTTATTATTGTTATTATTATTGTTATGACTATTATTAGTTGTGGCTAATTAGTATTATTGAAAAATATTAATATAACTCCAATCATTGCAAATAATAATGATAATAAAACAATTGCAATAATGATGATAATAATTGCAATAATGATGATAATGATGATGATAATGATGATAATGATGAATGATAAGATAAACGAATATGATGATAATCATGATAATGATGATGATAATAACAGGAATTGTGTCCATATATAATATAAAAAGGATAGAAAACATTCCCAAAAGTCGAAAAAGCGGCAAATCTAGCGAAATATAGCCTTTTGAGAGTATATTCCAAAATAAAGTTTTTTCGATTTCTTTGGTGATTTCGGCAATTATTGGGGTAATAATGATAATAATTACCAGAATTGTATTAATCATAACAATAATGATGATAAAAGTGAGAATAAAGAGAATTTTGATAACATTTGAATATTATTAAAATTATTATTATTATTTATTATTATTATATTATTTATTATTATTATTATTATTTATATTATTATTATTATTACTATTATCTTAATTATTAGTATCATTGCCAAAAAATCTATTATATCTGTAATAATAACAATAATAATAATAAGTATAAGTATAATAATAATAATGCTAGTGGTTATAATATTGTTATTAGTATTATTATTGTTATTTTTATCATTATTATTATTTGTACTGGTAGTATAATTGCAAAAATAATTATTATAACAGTAATAATTGCAATAATAATGATAACAATTGCAATAATGATGATAATAATTGCAATAATGATGATAATGTGATGATAATGATAATGATGATAATGATATGATAGATAATAATGATGATAATCATGATAATATGATGATTATAAAGGAATTGTGTCATATATAATATAAAAAGTTTATAAGAAAATAATTCCCAAAAAGTCGAAAAAGCGGCAATAATATATAGCGAAATATACTTATTAGATTATATCTAAATGCGTTTTTTGTGTTTTATATTTGCAATTATTAGTAATAATGATAATAATTACAAATTGTATAATATAATAATGATGATAAAGTGAAATAATATGACAGTAATATTATAACATATAATAGATTATATAAAATATTATTTATATTTATTATTATTATATTATTATTATATTAATTTATGATTTTAGTATTATAAATATATATTCCATTATTATTATTATTATATTAATATATATAATTGCAAAAGATTTATGATATAATAATAATGAAATAATAGAATATAAGATAATTGATATAATATAAATTATGTAAGATTGTTCATATTATTATTAATTATTATATAATTATTATTATTATTATTTGTATTAGTATAATTGCAAAAATATATTATTCAATCTTATTTCGTAATAAGTATAATAAATAATATATAAATTATTATTATAAATATGTTATATATTAATTTATTTTATATTTATATTTTAATTTATTATTATTATTATTGATTTGTTATTAGTATTATTGAAAAATTATATTATTAATCCATTAATTCATATAATGATTACATTATTAATTGTGATAATAATTAATAATTGATAATATATGATAATATATATATGATAATATGATAACTAATGTTGATAATATTGATAAGATATTGATTATAAAGGATATATATTGTGTCCATATATAATGATAAAAAAGTATAAGAAAATCATTCCAAAGTAAAATTACGGTCAAATTACGAAATAATAGCCTTATAGAATATCAAAATGCGTTTTTTATTATTCTTTGGTGATTTGGCATTATTAGGGTAATAATGAAATATTTACCAAATTATTTGAATCATAAAATAATGATGAAAAATATGAATAAGAGAATTTATAACATATGAATATATTAAAATGATTATTAATATATTATATTATTATATTAATTATTATTAATTATTATATTATTATTATTATTATTATTATTATTATTATTAATTATTACTATTATTAATTATTAGATATATTCCAAAAAATCTATATATCTGAATAATAACATATATAATAATAAAAAGTATAATAATAATAATGCTATGTTGATAATATTGTTATTAGTATTATTATTGTTTTATTATCATTATTATTATTTGTACTGGTAGTATAATTGCAAAAATAATTATTATAACAGTATATAATATACAGTAATAACGATACTAATTAATATGATATAAATTATTATTATAAAATGTTATTATTGTTATTATTATTGTTATTACTATTATTATTGTTGTGTTATTAGTATTATTGCAAAAATATTACTATAACTCCAATCATTGCAATAATAATGATAACAATTGCAATAATGATGATAATAATTGCAATAATGATGATTAATGATGATGATAATGATTATAAGATGAATGATCACGATAATAATGATGAATTATCTGATGAATGATGATGATAATAACAGGACATTGTGTCCATATATAATATCAAAAAGGTATAAGAAAAACATCCCAAAGTCAAAAGAGGCAAAATCTACCGAATATAGGCCTTTTGAGAGTATACTCCAAAATTGACGTTTTTTCCGAGTTCTTTGGTTATTTCGCATTATTAGGGTAATAATGAATATAATTTACCATAATTGTATAATCGAACAATAATGATGATAAAAGTAGAATAAAGAGATATTGATAACATTTTGAATATTTTAAACATTATTATTCTTATTATTATTATTATTATTATTAGTATTATTATTATTCTATTATTCTTCATTATTATTATTATTATTATTATAATCATTATTATTTGTTATTATTACTAGTTATCTTAATTATTAGTATATTGCCCACAAAATCTATTATATCTGTAATAAATAAAATCATAATGATAAGTATAAGGTTAATAAATACTAATGCTAGTGGTTATAATATTGTTATAGTATTAGTATTGTTATTATTATCATTTTATATTTGTACTGGTAGTATAATTGCAATAATTATTATAACATAATAATTACAGTAATAACGATACTAATTTAAGATAATGATATCAATAATTATTATAAATCGTTATTATTGTTATTATTATTGTTCTTATTATTATTATTGTTGTGTTATTACGTATTATTGCAAAAATATATACTAAACTCCATAATTGCAAAATAATGATAACATTGCAATTATGATGATAATATTGCATAATGAATGAAATGATGATGATAATGATGATAATGATGATGATAATCATGATATTATGATGATAATAACAGGAATTGTGTCCATATCATAATTAAAAAAGGTATAAGAAAAAACATTCCCAAAATTTGAAAAAGCGGCAAAAATCTAGCGCAAAATATGCCTTTTGAGAGTATAACCCAATGGACGGTTTTTTCGATTTTTTGGTGATTTCGGCAATTATTAGGGTAATAATTGATAATTATTACCAGAATTGTATTATCAATAACAATAATGATGATAAAAGTTGAGGATAAAGAGAATTTTGATACATTTGAATATTATTAAAATTATTTCTTATTATTATATATTATTATTATTATTAGTATTATTATTATTATTATTATTATTCTTATACTTATTATTATTACAGTTATCTTAATTTTAGTATCATTGCCAAAAATCTATTATATCTGTAATAATACATAATAATATAAGTATAAGTATATATAATAATGCTAGTGGTTATAATATTGTTATATATTTTGTTATTATTATCATTATTATTATTTGTACTGGTAGTATAATTGCAAAATAATTATTATAACAGTAATATTACAGTATAACGATATAATTAGATAATATAAAATTTATTATTATAAATCGTTTTATTGTTATTATTATTGTTATTACATATTATTATTTTGTGGTTATTATATTATACAAAAAATATACTATAACTCCATAATTGCATAAAATGATAACAATTGCAATAATTGATATAATAATTTAATATATTATTGATATTATTATATATATGATGATAATGTATATATAACGATAATACTGATGATACATGATAATATGATATAATAAAGAATGTGTCCATATAATATGTATATAAAAGGTATATGAAAATTCCCAAATGTCGAAAACGGCAAATCTAGCGAAATAATCTTTGAGAGTATACTCCAAATGACGTTTTTTTGATTTATGATTTTCGGAATATTGTAGGGTATATATATAATTAGTGGAATTGTATTATCAAAAATGATGATAAACGTGAAATAAAAATTTTGAACATTTGATATTATTATAAATATATTATTTATTATTATGTATTATATATATATATTATTATATTTATTATAATTATATATATTATTTTTATTATATTATTATATTATCTAATTTAAAGCAAAAATCTATTATTCTGTAATAATAACAATAATAATAATAAGTATAAGTATAATAATAATAATGCTAGTGGTTATAATATTGTTATTAGTATTAATTATTGTTATTATTATCATTATTATTATTTTACTGGTAGTATAATTGCAAAAATATTTTATAACAGTAATAATTACAGTATAACGATCTAATTAAGATAATGATATAAATATTATTATAAAATCGTTATTATTGTTATTATTATTTTATTACTATTATTATTGTTGGTTATTAGTATTATTGCAAAAATATATCTATAACTCCAAAAATTGCAATAATATGATAAATTGCAATAATGATGATAATAATTTAATAATGATGATATGATGATGTATATGATATATGATAATGATGATGAAAAGAAATAATGATGAATCATGATAATGATGATGATAATACAGGAATTGTGTCCTATATAATATAAAAAGTTAAGAAACATTCCAAAAGTCGAAAGCGGCAAAATCTAGCGAATAATCACCTTTTGAGAGTATACTCAAATGACGTTTTTGATTTCAATTTGATTTCAGCAATTATTAGGTAAATGATAATAAATTACCAGAATTGTATTAATATACATAGATGATAAAGGGAGAATAAGGAGATTTTGATAACATTTGATATTATTAAATTATTATTAGTATTTTCATATATTATTAAAAAGTATAAAAATTTTATTATTATTAAAATGTAATTAATTAATTTATTATATTTATTATAAAATACGTTTTCTTATTATTAGTATCATTGCCAAAAAATCTATTATATCTGTAATAATAACAATAATTAATAAAGTATAGTATAATAATAATAATTGCTATTGGTATATATATTGTTATTAGTATTATTATTGTTATTATTATCATTCTATTATTGTACTGTAGTATAATTGCAAAAATAATTATTCTAACAGTAATAATTACAGTAATAACGATCTAATTAGATAATGATAAATATTATATATAAAATCGTTATTATTGTTATTATTATTGTTATTACTATATTATGTTGTGGTTATTAGTATTATGCAAAAATATATAACTATAACTCCAATAATTGCAATAATAATGCTAACAATTGCAATAATGATTATAAATGATATTGATATATGATGATATATGATGATATGATAAGATGATAAAACGATAATAATGATGATAATCATGATAACGATGATGATAATACGAGGAATTGTGTCCATATATAATATAAAAAAGGTTTATAAGAAAAAATCCCAAAAGTCGTGAAAAAGCGGCAAAATCTAGCGAAAATATAGCCTTTTGAGAGTATTACTCCAAAATGACGTTTTTTTCGATTTCTTGGTGATTTCGAGCAATATGAGGGTAAATAATGATAAATAATTACCAGAATGTATTAATCATAACCAAATAATGATGATACAAGGAGAATAAAAGAGATTTGATAACATTTGAATATTATTAAATTATATTATTATCTTATATTCTTGATATATTATTATTATTATTATTATTATTATTATTACTATAATCTTAATTATTAGTATAAATTGCCAACAAAATCTATTATATCTGTAATAATAACAATAATAATAATAAGTTAAGTATATTAATAAATAATGTAGTGGTTATTAAGATTGTTAGTAGCTATTGACTGCAGTATTGTTATTATTATCATTATTATGTATTTGTACTGGTAGTATAATTGTCAAAAATAAATTATTATAACAGTTAATAATTACAGAATAACGATATCTGATTATTAAGATAATTGAATAAATAATTATTATAAAACTCGTTAATTATTGTTTATTCATTATTGTTTGTACTAATTATTATGTTCTGGTTATTAGTATTATTGCCAAAAAATACTATACTAATAACTCCAAATAATTGCAATAATAATGATAAACAATTGCAATAATTGATGATAAAATTGCAATAATGATTGATAATGATGATGATAATGATGATAAGAGATAATGATTGATGATAACGATAGATAATGAGGTAATCAGGATAAACGATGATGATAATAAGAGAATTGTGTCCCATATATAATTAAAAAAGGTATAAGAAAAACATTCCAAAAGTCGGAAAAAGCGGCAAAAATTCTAGCGAAAATATAGACTTTTGAGAGTAACTCCAAAATGACGTTTTTTTCGATTTCTTTGGGATTTCGGCAATTATTAGGGTAATAATGATAATAATTACCAGAATTGTATTAATCATAACCATAATGATGATAAAAGTGAGAATAAAGAGAATTTTAAACATTTGGAATATTATAAAATTATTATTATTATTATTTATTTATTATTATTTATTATATTATTATTAATTATTAATTACTATTATCTTAATTGTTAGTATAATTGCCAAAAAATCTATTATATCTGTAATAATAACAATAATAATAATAAGTATAATTTAATAATAATAATGCTAGTGGTTATAATATTGTTATTAGTATTATTATTGTTATTATTATCATTTTATTATTTGTAATGTAGATATTGCAAAAATAATATTATAACAGTAAAATTACAGTAATAACGATACTAATTAAGATAATGATATAAATAATTATTATAACATCGTCTATTATTGTATTCTTATTGTTTTACTATTATTATTGTGTGGTTATAGTATTATTGCAAAAAATATATACTATAACTCCAATAATTGCAAATAATAATGATAACAATTGCATAATGATGATAAAATTGCAAATAATAGATGATAATGATGATATAATGATGATAAGATGATAATGATGATGATAACGATAATAATGATGATTAATTCATGTAACGATGATGTAAAAGAGGAATTGTGTCCATATATAATATAAAAAAGGTATAAGAAAAACCTTCCCAAAAAGTCGAAAAAGCGGCAAATCTAGCGAAATATACACTTTTAGAGTATACTCCAAAATGACGTCTTTTTTCGATTTTCTGGTGATTTCGGCAAGTATTAGGTAATAATGATAATAATTCCAGAAATTGTTTTAACATGTCACATAACACAATGATGATTTAAAAAGTGGAGACTAAAGAGAATTTGATAACATTTGAATATTATTAAAATTATTATATTATTATTATTTTATTATTTATTATTATTATTATTATTATTATTATTATTATTATATATGATTATTACTATTAGTCTTAATTATTAGGTAAAATGCCAAAAAATCTATTATATCTGTAATAATAAACAATAATAAGAATAAGTATAAGTTATAATACTAATAATGCTAGTGGTGATAATATGTTATTAGTATTATTATTGTTATTATTATCATTATTATTATTTGTACTGGTAGTAGAATTGCAAAAATAATTATAAAACAGTAATAATACAGTACTAAACGTACTAATTAAGATAATGATATAAGTAATTATTTATAAAATCGTTATTAGTGGTATTATTATTGTTATTTACTATTATTATTGTTTGTGGTTATTAGTATTATTGCCAAACAAAAATATATACATAACTCAATAATTGAAACTAAATGATAACAATTGCAATAATGATGATAATAATTGCAATAATGATGATAATGATGATGATAATGGAAATGATACTGATGATAATGTGATGATAAACGAGAATAATGATGATAATTCCTGATAACGATGATGTAATAAGAGGAATTGGTTTCCATATATAATATAAAAAAGGTATAAGAAAAACATTCCCAAAAGTCGAAAAAAAGCGGCAAAATCTAGCGAAATATAGCCTGTGAGAGTATAACTCCAAAATGACGTTTTTTCATTTCTTTGGTGATTTCCTCGGCAATTATTAGGGTAATAATGATACTAATTACCAGGAATTGTATTAATCATAAAAATAATGATGATAAAAGTGAGAATAAAGAGAATTTGTTACATTTGAATATTATTAAAATTATTATATTATTATTATTATATTATGTATTATTATATTATATTATTATTATTATATTAGCTTAATTATTAGTATAATTGCCAAAAAAATCTATTATATCTGTACTAATAAACAATAAATAATAGAAGTATAAGTATAATAATAATAAGCTAGTGGTATAATATTGTTATTAGTATTATTATTTTATTATACAATGATTATTATTTGTACTGGTAGTATAATTGCAAAAAATAATTATTATAACAGTAAATAATTAAGTAATAACGATACTAATTAAGATAATGATATACTTAATTATAATAAACAATCGTTTATTATTGTTATTATTATTGTTATTTACTATTATTATTGTTGTGGTATAGTATTATTGCCAAAATATATACTATAACTCCAAAATAATTGCCAATAATAATGATGAACAATTGCAAATAATGATGTAATAATGCAAAATGCTGATAATGATGATGATTAAATGATGATAATGATGATAATGATGATGATAACGATAATAATGTGCTAATCCTGATAACGATGATGATATAAGAGGGAAATGTGTCCATATATATATATAAAAAAAGGTATAAGAAAAAACATTCCACAAAGTCGAAAAAAGCGGCAAAACTCTAGCGAAATATAGACGTTTTGAGAGTATACTCCAAAATGACGTTTTTCGATTTCTTTGGTGATTTCGGCAATTATGAGGGTATTAATGATAATAATTACCAGAATTGTATTAAATCAATACACAATATGATGATTTTAAAGTGAGAATAAGAGAATGTTTAATAACATTGAATATTATTAAAATATTATTATTATTATGTTTTATTATTATATTATTATTATTATTATTATTATTATTATTATTATTATATTACTATATCTTAATTATTAGTATAATTGCCAAAAAAATCTCAGTATTCTGTAATAATAACAATTAAAAATAATAAGTATAAGTATTAATAATATAATGCTAGTGGTTAAATATTGTTATTAGTATTATATTGTTATTATTATCATTATTATTATTTGTACTGGTAGGTATAAATTGCAAAAAATAATATTTATAACAGTAATAATTACAGTAATAACGATATAATTAAGATAAATGAATAAATAACTATTATAAAATCGGTTTATATTGTTATTTATTATTTTATTATTGTTATTTACTATTATATTGTTGTGGTTATTAGTATTATTGCAAAAATATATTATACTATAACTCCAAATAATTGCAATAATAAAATGATAACAATTGCAACAATAATGATAATAATTGCAATAATGATAATATTGATGTTAATATTGATATTAATGATGTGATAATGATGGTAATGATGATGATAACGATAATAATGATGATAATCATATACCCCCCCCCCCCCCCCGATGATGAATAATAAGAGGAATTGGTCCATATATAATATAAAAAAGGTATAAGAAAAACATTCCCAAAAGTCGAAAAAAAGCGGCCAAAATCTAGCGCAATATAGGCCTTTGAGAGTATACTCCAAAATGACGTTTTTTTCGATGTCTTTGGTGATTTCCGGCAATTATTAGCTGGGAATAATGATAATAATTACAGAATTGTATTAATCATAACAATATGATGATAAAAAGTGAGAATAAGAGAATTTGATAACAATTTGAATATTATTAAAAAATTATTATTTTATATTATTTTATCATTATTATATTATTATATTGATTATTATTATTATTATTATTACTATTATCTTAAATATTAGTATAATTTCCAAAAAAATCTATTATATCTGTTAAATAACTAACAATAATAATAATAAGTATAAGTATAATAATAATAATCATAGTGGTTATAATATTGTTATTAGTATTATTATTGTTATTATTATCATTATTATTATTTGTACTGAGTATATTGCAACAATAATTATATAACAGTAATTTTTAATTACAGTAATAACGATTACTAATTAAGATAATGATATAAATAATATTATAAAATAGGTTATTATTGTTATTATTATTGTTATTACTATTATTATTGTTGTGGTTATTAGTATTATGCAAAAAATATATTACTATCAACTCCAATAATTGCAATAATAATGATAACCAATTTGCAATAATGATGATAATATTGCATAATGATTGATAATGATGATGATAATGATGATCATGATGATTAATGATGATGATAACGATAATAATGATGAACTCATGAAACGATGATGATAATAAGAGAATTGTGTCCATATATAATATCCCAAAAAAGGTATAAGAAAAACATTCCCAAAAGTCGAAAAAAGCTGGCAAATCTAGCGAAATATAGCTTTTGAGGTATACTCCAAAATGGAACGTTTTTTCGAATTTCTTTGGTGATTTCCTGCAATTATTAGGGTAATAATGATAATAATTACATCAGAATTGTATAACATACACAAATAATGATGAAAAAGTGAGAATAAAAGGAATTTTGATAACATTTTGAATATTATAAAATTATTAAAATAAATTTTTAAATTTTAAATTTTTATTATTATATTTATTATTATTATATTATTTACTATTATCCTTATTATTAGTTAATTGCCAAAAAAATCTATATATCGTAATAATAACAATAATTAATAATAAGTAAAGTATAATAATAAATAGCTAGTGGTTATAATATTGTTATTAGTATATATTGTGATTATTAGTCATTATTATTATTTGTACGGGTAGTCTAATTGCAAAAATAATTATTATAACATAATAATTACAGAATAACGGATACTAATAAGATAATGATATAAATATATTTATAAATCGGTTTATTATGTTATTATTATTGTTATTACTATTATTATTGTTGTGGTTATTATATTATTGAAAAATATATACTATAAACTCCAATAATTGCCAATAAATAATGATAACAATTGCAATAATGATGATAATAATGGCAATAATATGATAATGATGAGATAATTGATGATAATGATGATAATGCTGATGATAACGATAATAATGATGATATTCATGATAACGATGATGATAATAAGAGGAATTGGTCCATATATATATAAAAAAAGATAGAAAAACATTCCCAAAAGTCGAAAAAAGCGGCAAATCTAGCGAAATATAGCTTTTGAGCAGTATACTCCAAAATGACGTTTTCGATTTTCTTTGGTGATTCCCGCAATTATTAGGGTAATAATGATAATAATTACCAGAATTGTATTTAATCATAACAATAGATGAATAAAAAGTGAGAATAAAGAGAATTTGAAACTTTTGAATATTATTAAAATTATTATTATTATTATTAATTATTATTATTATTATTATTATTATTATTATTATTATTATATATTATTTTATTACTATTATCTTAATTATTTAGTATAATTGCCAAAAAATCTATTATATCTGTAATAATAACATATAATAATAAAGTATAAGTATAAAATAATAAGGGCTAGTGGTTATAATTTGTTTTAGTTTATTATTGTTATTATTTCATTATTAGTATTTGTTAAGGTAGAGAATTGCAAAAACAATTATTATAACAGTATTATATTACAGTAATAACGATACTAATAAGAAAATGATATAAATAATTATTATAAAATCGTTATTATTGTAGTATTATTGTATTACTATTATTATTGTTGTGGTTATTAGTATTATTGCAAAAATATATCTATAACTCCAATAATTGCAATAATAATGATAACAATTGCAAATAATGATGAATAATTAATTGCAATTATGTTGATAATGATGTTGTTTATGATGATAATGTTGTTAATGATGATGATAACGATTATAATGATGATAATCAGATAACGATGATGATAATAAGAGGAATTGGTCCATATATAATATAAAAAAGGTATAAGAAAAAACATTCCCAAAAGTCGAAAAGCGGCAAATCTAGCGAAATATAGCCTTTTGAGAGTATACTCCAAAATGACGTTTTTGATTTTCTTTGGTGATTTCGGCAATTATTAGGGTAATAAGATAATAAATTACCAGAATTGTATAATCATAACATAAGATGATAAAAGTGAGAATAAAGAGAATTTTGAAACATTTGTAAATTATTAAGAAATTATTATTATTATTATTATTATTATTATTATATTATTATATTATTATTATTATTTACTATTATTCTTAATTATTATTATAATTGCCAAAAAATCTATTATATCGTAATATAACCAATAATAATAATAACGATAAGATTAATAATAATAATGTAGTGGTTATTAATATTGTTATTAGTATTATTATTGTTATTATTATCATTATTATTATTTGTACTGGTAGTATATTGCAAAAATAATATTATAACAGTAATAATTACAGTATAATAACGATACTAATTAAGATAAGATATAAATAAATTATTATAAAATCGTTATTATGTTATTATTATTTTTATTAACTATTATTACTGTTGGGCGTATTAGTATTATTGCAAAAAAAAATATATACTATAACTCCAATAATTGCAATATAAGGATAAACAATTGCAATAATGATGATAATAATTGCAATAATGATGCTAATGATGATGGATAATGTGATAATGATGATAATGATGATGATACCGTAATAATGATGATAATCATGATAACCCCCGATGATGAAATAAGAGGAATTGTGTCCATATATAATAAATAAAGGTTAAGAAAAAACATTCCCAAAAGTCGAAAAAGCGGCAAAAATCTAGCGAAATATAGCTTATGAGAGTATACTCCAAAATGACGTTTTTTCGATTTCTTGGTGATTCGGCAATTATTAGGGTAATAATGATAATAATTACCAGAATTGTATTAATCATAACAATAATGATGTAAAAGTGAGAATAAAGAGAATTTGAAACATTTGAATATTATTAAAATTATTAGTTATTATTGATTATTATTATTATTTATTATGATTATTCGATTATTATTAATATATATTATATTTATAATATTTATTAATTATTAGTATATTGCCAAAAAATCTATATATCTGTAATAATAAAATAATAATAATAAATATTAAGTATAATAATATATGTAGTGTTATAATATTGTTATTAGTATTATTATTGTTATTATTATTATTATTATTTAGTACTGGTAGTATATTGCAAAAATAATTATTATAACAGTAATAATTACAGTAATAACGATACTAATTAAGATAATGATATAAATTATGATTATAAAATCGTTATTATTGTTATATTTTATTGTTATTACTATTATTTGTTGTGGTATAGTATTATTGCAAAAATAATACTATAACTCCAATAATTGCAATAATATGATAACAATTGCAAATAATGATGATAATAATTGCAATAATTTGATGATAATGTTTGATGATAATGATGATAATGATGATAATGATGATGATAACGATAATAATGATGATAATCATGATAACGATGATGATAATAAAGGAATTGTGTCCATATATATATAAAAAAGTATAAGAAAAACATCCCAAAAGTCGAAAAAGCGGCAAAATCTACGAAATATAGCCTTATGAGAGTATACTCCAAAATGACGTTTTTTCGATTTCTTTGGTGATTTCGGCAATATTAGGGTAATAATGATAAAATTACCAGAATTGTATTAATCATAACAATAATGATGATAAAAGTGAGAATAAAGAGATTTTGATAACATTTGAATATTATTAAAATTATATTTATTATCATTAATTATTATATTATATTATTATTATTATATATATTATATTTATTATATTATTACTATTATCTTAATTATTAGTATTATTGCAAAAATCTATTATATCTGTAATAATTAACAATAATAATAATAAGTATAAGTATAATAATAAATGCTAGTGGTATAATATTGTATTAGTATTATTATTGTTATATATATCATTATTATTATTTGTACTGGTAGTAAATTGCAAAAATAATTATTTATAACAGTAATATATTAATCGATACTAATTAAATAATAATAATTAATAATATGATAAATGATATATATATATGATAAATGATATGTAGTATAATATGAAAAGATATATATATAACAATAATGAATATGATAATAATTAATAAAGAATAAGAATAATATAAAATGATAAGAAAATTGCAAATATGATAAATGAGATACAAAATACTTTGAATTCTATGATTTTGGAATTTTTGGTAATAAAATATAAGAAAATAAATCAAAACATAATTACAAAATAGATAAATAGAATTAAAATGAATTTTTAAAAATTATATTTTAATTATTATTATTAGATTATTTATTATTATTATATATAATATTATATAATATTAATTATTATTTATAGTATATTGCCAAAAAATATTATTAATTAATAACAATATTAATATAGTATAAGTATAATAATAATATTAGTGATTATAATATTGTTATTAGTATTTATTTTATTAATTCATTATATTATTGTAAGGTTATAATTGCAAAAATAATTATTAAACATAATAATTTATAATATATAAGATATGATTATAATATAATTAAATTATTATTATTAAATTATTATTTTATTATTATTTATATGTAGTATTATTGAAATAATATATATATTCAAATAATTACTATAAATCCAATAATTGCAATAATATGAAAAATTGATAAATGATATAATATATATAATGATGATAATGAGATATAAT
>NW_023660308.1:17500-19524 GCF_015228065.2 Penaeus monodon | reverse complement strand
AAACTGTCCTCAGCACTTATATGTCGCATAGCAAGAGCTTGATACATTTAATATCTGTTTTTTCCAAGATACAGAAACATGTAGATCATAGCGGTCAGCAAGTTGCATCCATCTTTTTCTTCAGTGTATAAGTCTTCAATAATTGAATAGATGACATAGCAACAAATTTTTCAACATTAAACTCAGACTTTTTAATAACCAGTACAAATTTAATATCATACATATGACCAATTGCATTTTCAGTGATTATCCTTATTCACTGTAACCTCTTAATCAAGAAGTATACTATCAAGAAGTATATTTACTCAATCACTATCCACTACCAACAGACACAATCAATTAATAAATTCATGGTGACCATCACTGCGGACCGACCAGTAGTAGGTGTAGTCACCCATACCAATCGTGCCGCTACACGTCTTCTTACCAACCAGAGAGCAGCCACCTCAAATCTGAGTTCCCTCAACAACAGTGGCAATTGATCATCCTGTTGCAAAAAGCAGACATCCCAAAACCCCACCCTGACAGCGGGATGGGGATGCCAGTTGAGTTCTCTTGGGGAGGTGTACTGGCAAGGCCCGCCTCCCACAGCCACCTTTAAACCCCAGGGCTTAAAGGGAGCAGAGTTAGGACAAAGCAGGGATTGTCCATGCGGTAAGCCATGACTCCATACCTTTAGGGCCTCTTGATACTCCAAGAACCTCCACATTTCAGCCTAGGACCGCTAGGTACCTAGTTTCTGTGGATGGCCATGAGGAGGCACTGCAGAAGTCTTGATGGTGGAGGGGTTCTCAGCTGGCAGGGGAAGCTTACACACAGCTGCTCCATTCTTGCAGCAGGTTAACCAGCAGTGGCAGCTGTAAGCGAGAAGGCGTGCAAAGCACTTAACACTATTTAGATTACTACGCCATCACTTCACATCACCCAGAACATGAAGCCCCACAAATAAATAAATCTATGAAAAATGGAATTAGCATTGGCGCATTGATATTTATAAATAACAACCCTTCCTGATCAGACTCGAATATCTGTCAATTCAGGCATACATTTGTGTGTGTGAATATATGTGGCCTATATCTATTTATTTATCTATGTGTAAGTATATATATATATATATATATATATATATATATATATATAATTATATATGTATATATTGTATATATATGTATATATATATTATATATTATATATATATATATTATATATATATCTATATATATATATATACACGTTTTAATTTTCCGTACCATTCTTTTTTTTTTTTTTTTACTCAGCCTGGATACACTGAAAACGAAAACCGTATTGCGTTTATTATACTTATTCTATGCATTGGAATCCGCATGACAGTAATTCCGTTTACATGAAGTCATTCAATTCCGAGATTCAATCAGAACAAGTGCATCCTGATCACTGCATAAATTATTTCTAGATTTTGCAAATACTATCATCTCAGTTAACTTTTTATGGAATTCATGATTTCATCAGAATTACATTGGCCATGCTTGTTCATGAAATTTGCTTTTTCTCTTTAATAAACTTGTGAATTTTTTATAAAAAAAAAATTAAGGCAACGTTATGGGTATTGATGACATAAGCAAAGAGGATATGATTTGTGAAATGTATTGGAATAACAATGATCATTGTAATAAATATATAGTAATAATAATACTTTAAATAATGATGATAATGATAATCATGATGATAAGGGTAATGGTAATAGTAAGGATGATGACAATGATAAGGACAATGATAATTATAATGATGATGATGATATCATTATGATAATCAACATCCCTAGTAGTAGTAGTAGTAGTATCATTATCATTATTGCCAATATTAATAATAATGATAATAATTACAATAACTATAACAATAATCATAATAATGATATTTGTAATTATATTATTAATAAAAACCTTAAAAAATTATAACATTATAATAACCATAATGAAAAAATAATGATATTGATGGTGATTATATTAATGATAATAATACTACTATTGATAATGATAGTAATTATA
>NW_023660307.1:57884-62884 GCF_015228065.2 Penaeus monodon | reverse complement strand
GTATATATATATAATATAATAAATCTATATACTATATATTATATATAATATATCTACTATTATATATTTATATATATATATATATTATTTTTACACTATTCCCATCAATTTATCTATATCCTGGGCACTTATTGATTTCTTTAACATAATTTGGTTGTAGTCCATGTTTTCCGATCCTAGTCATAATGAGGACATTATTGTTTATAGACTTTTCTTTTTAACATAATGGCAGAGCCTCTGTCTACGTGTTGCGAGGGCTTCGTCTAGATTGATGCGTCACTTAATTTCCTTTTCGCTAGATGTGTTTGTCTGTACGAGTTGCCCTAGGTGTATACTCATATACTTCTCCACTAGCTCTAGCGCTTCACCTTGTACATGGATTTATTCGAATTGAACTCTGCTGTTGAACATGATCTTAGTCTTTTTCTCTTTCTTTATTCAGACCGTTTATAATTTGCTGCATTTCATTTGCAGATTCACTGATACCTTTTCTGTTCCATTTTAGCTTCTAGTATATTTCCTCAAGGCAAGCTGTAAACAGTTTTGGTGAGATGGTATCGCCCTGTCTAACACCTTTTTTAATTGGTATTTTAATGGCTTTTGTGTGAGCTACTAATATTTTACAAAATACCTCCTCTAATCTCTGTCTTCAACTAGCTTCTAGTATATGTGCAGAGTCAAATGCCTTTTCATAATAAATGAATGCCATATGGGGGTTTAATATGCTAGTTTATTTTTTCTCTTATTTGGGTGTGTGGATGTTGTCTGTTGTTGAGAATCTACTGTAGAAGCCTGCCTGTTCTGTAGGCTTGTTAGAATCCAAACTGTCAGAGCTGCGAGTTGTGATGACTTTTGTGAACAAAACTGAAATGAGGCTTATGGGTCAGTAGTTTGTTTTAGATCCTTTATATTCGTTTTTTTATGTATCAAAATAATTGTTGCATTTTCCCAGGCTTTCAGAGGTTTTCCGTTGAGAAGGCTTTTGTTAAAAAGATTGGCTAGTTTCACTGTTGCAAATTCTCCGGCATCTATTATAAGGTCTATACAAATTCCATCTTCACTTGGTGTTTTCCCTCTCTTCATGCCTTTAAGCGCTCTTTTTCTTCTTTCTGTTGTGATGTTAGGTACGTCTCTAGTTACTGCAGTCGCTTCTATCCGTGGCTGATCATTTGAGTTGTATAGATCCTTGTAAAAGTCTTCCACTACTCTTATGATTTCATTCTTTTTTGAATGTCACTTCTTCGTCTAATTTCTTTATTGCATATATTTGATTTTTTTCCTATCCTTTTAGCTGTTTTCATGCTTGTGCCTGAGATCACTGTTTCATTTATTATTTGAGTATTTAATTTCCATACATCTTCTTTCTTATTATTATTTATAGTCTTTGTTAGTTCACTTAACTCTATCTTGTTCCTGTTTGACGATATTTTCATGACCCTACATTTTTGCATAAGCTGTTTAGTTTCTACTGAGAGCTTGCTGAAGCTTTGTTTGACATTCTTACTGCCTACTTCAAGTGCAGTTTCCTTTACTATTTCATTGAATAGTTTGTTGATTTGGTCAATGTTGAGATCTTCTTTGCTGAGAAGTGAATAACTGTTTTGGATTTTAAATTCTGTCGTTTTGGTCTTCATGTTAGTTAAATTTGGCTGCGGTTTATGTATGGGCATGTTCCTTTCCCTTCTGAGGTGTAATCTTAGTTGGCCTCTGACCAGTTTATAGTCGCTGCCAACATTTACTTTATAAATAGCTTCAACATTTTTTTTTTTTTTTTTTTTTTTTTTTTTACTGTATTGTGCCTATTTGAAATTTTGAAGTCAATTTCGTTTTTTATGTCAGATGGTGACGTTCATGTTCACTTCCGCTCTAGTCTTTTTTCAAAGAATGTATTCAAGATATTGAGTGATCGAGCCTCCGCAAAATCGACTAGCATTGGTCCCCTCCCATTCCTAGTCCCAATTCTGTGATTCCCCACTATGGTTTCTCCTTTGTCTTTTTAACTATTTTAGCATTAAAGTTTCTCATAATTACTGTGAAATGGGTTTTTACTCTCTCGCTTGCTAAATGAACATATTCATAGCTTTCTATTACTTCATCACTGTGGCTGCAGGTTGGAGCATCGACTTGAACGATCTTTAAGTTGTACCTATTGTTTAGTTTTATTGTTACTGAAGCCACTCTTTCGCTTTCACTATAGAATTCTATGATATTCTTTTCTACAAGTTTGTGATCTAGGAAACCCACCCCTAATTCCTGTTTGTTACCCTTGGGTTTACCTCTCCACTAGAGTATATGTCCATCATTTAGTATCTTTGTCTAGTCTTCTAACTTCACAGAGTCCTACAACACCCGCAAGTAAGTTTGATTCAGTTCGCATTGTCCTTATATAATATGAACAAAGATTCATCAACGTAGGGTGGCCAGTTTTTAACCAGAGATTTTTAGCACCCTCTACTCCGGAGTGATCCTGATTGCCGCCGTAACCAGGGGCTCCTTCACCTCCGGGGAATGAGGGTGCTCTGTTTGTGCAGTCATGATTTTTGACTGAGAGGTAGACAGCCGAGTTACCACCCCCCACCCCCCACCTACTGGCTTAGGTGTATCTTGGTGGGAGAGGGGAGGAGTAGTAGTGTACATATCTTGTACACATACTTATGACTATACATGTACATATATATATATATATATATATATATATATATATATATATATATATATATATAATATTGCCATACATATGCCTACGCACACGTGTATGCAAACATACGTTTATGAGTACATATTAGTGTTCACCCACATATATGCACATACACCTGTACAAGTACATACATATATACATACACATACACACATATAGACATACATATACATATGCATATACATGCATACGTACAGATATACACACACATACACATACTTTCATATGCACACATACCCATATACATATACACATACATATATACATATATATACATGCATATACATACATTCACACACATTCACATGTATACTCATATACACACACCTACACATATACATACATATACATAGACATACATACACGCCACACATATATATATACATATGCATACACACATCATAAGTTTAGACACGCATGTTTATAGCTTCACTTGCATACACATACGGACACAAACACGTATACACCTGCGCACTTCCGTGCATACTCGCTCATACTCGTGTACAAACGTTTGAACAGTGTCTGCCTGAGTGCATATATGCACTCCAATATCATGGGCACCATGCATTATAGTGTGCATAATTCGTAGGCTTGTAGCAAGATGGTTGAGGGGAGGAGGTGGGTGTTGTGGGAGAGGAGATTTAGGACGATGTTGGAATGGGTGAGGATGGTTGGGATTAGAGGAATAGAAAGGTGACTTTATGTAGTTCGAGGTGTCGCAAACTGCGCCTTGCCGACGCGACGGGTCGCAGGGTCAGCGTCTGACACTCGACTGAGGTGCCATCGCTTGAATTACGCTATGTGTGTGTGTGTGTGTCTATATGTATGTATGTATGTATATATGTATGTATGTATGTATGCATAAACACATACATACATATAAATGTATATATACATGTATATTTAATATACATGTATGTATTATATAATATATATATATATATATATATATAAATATATTATATATGTATTATATACATATATATATATATATATATATATATATATATATATATATATATATATATATATTATATATATATTATTATGTATATAATGTATATATATGTATATGTTATATATATATGTTATTATTTTTATATATATATATATATATATATATATATATATTATATATATATATATATATATATGTAAGAACCCTTAATAGATTCTTTATAAAGTTGGTAATGCCTGGGGTGGCTAAATTCAATCTTCAATCTTATGCCTTTATTGTTCACAGATAACATGAAGAACAGTGAAGAACAACCGTGAAGAACAATTTTGCTGCAAGCAAATAATGTAAATTAAACATAAAATGTCTACACATGGTGCTGCAGCAGTTACACAAATATTATCAAGAATAAATCAATACAATCATCTTGGTACATTACATAAAATTAGCCAGAGGTACTGACTGCCAAATCAAAGAATAAACATAAATTAACACTTGGCTCTCACCCATATTATCCTCTAAAGGCCATTTACCAACTTTCCATCGGCTGCCGAGAAGCACTACACAGCCTACAGCACAAGAATGATAATATTTAATGCTACATCAAACCTTCATATCACATTAAAAAGGATTGTCTCAAACAGGTCACATGTTCAGCAACACAATACACTAAAGTATAACTATTCGAAACATACCGGTTAACATGGGTTACTCCAACTATCTAGGAACCCCTAGAGTCTCTACCGTTGTGTAGAGCACAATCTAGTGGTTGAATTCCATGTCTCCAGCATTCATATCTCAGCCATCACAAAGAGGAGTCATACGGAACTCTAAACCAAGCTGTCATTTACTTCTTTTCTATACACACACAATTTATTTCTACAGCAATACAGGCTCGTATAATTCCATATCAGAATACAATTTTCTACCTTTAGAAACATTATACGGTGAGAATACTCCATAAAATACAAAATATAAAACAAGGATTTTAGGTTCTCGCATGACAACATTTCGCTTCAAAGAAAACAGAAATAATTTCATGATATACTTAAGCAAATCACCAAAGCATGCATAATACAAATAAACTATATATATATATATATATATATATATATATATATATATATTTATATATATATATATTTTATATTATATATATACTATATAGTATATATATATATATATATATTATACATATATAAAATATATATATATTATATATATATATATATATATATGTATATATATTGGGATTATATATATATATTATATATTATGTAAAAATATATCATATATTGTGTGTTGTGGTATAACTTTTATTTTATCATATATATTCTATATTTTATA
>NW_023660307.1:55000-57784 GCF_015228065.2 Penaeus monodon | reverse complement strand
AGCCGTCAAACAACTATAATATCTGACATTGTACTAGGTTCATATTTTTACACACATAACACACAGCCACACACACACACACACCACAACACACACACACAACACTGCACATACCACACACACACACACAATTTTTATATTTTAATAATATATATAATATAATATATATATAATATTATATAATATATTAATAAAATATATATATATTTTAATATATATATATATTATTATATATACACACATATATATTATATATATAATAAATATATAGATAATAAATATAGTATATATAACATATATATACATATATTATACTATAGTTATATATATATTATATATATATATATATATATATATATATATATATATATATATATATATAACGTTAATTCCCAGCATCAATTTCTCTATCCATCTCTGGGCACTTATTGATTTCTTTCCAGAAATTTTGGTTGTAGTCCATGTTTTCGTTTCCATAGGTCATAACTGGGAGGACATATTGGTTATAGACTTTTCTTTTTAAACATAATGGCAAGGAGCCTCTTAGTCTACTGTGTTTGCCGAGGGCGCTTCAGTCTAGATGATGCGTCACTTAATTTCCTTTTCGCTAGATGTGTTTGTCCGTACGAGTTGCCCTAGGTGTATACTCATATACTTTTCCACTAGCTCTAGCGCTTCACCTGTACATGTATTTATTTCGAATTGAACTCTGCTGTTGAAAATGATCTTAGTCTTTTTCTCTTTCTTTATTTAGACCGTTTATAATTTGCTGCATTTCATTTGCAGATTCACTGATACCTTTTCTGTTCCATTTTAGCTTCTTGTATATTTTCCCCAAGGCAAGCTGAAACAGTTTTGGTGAGATGGTATTTGCCCTGTCTAACACCTTTTTTAATTGGTATTCTAATGGCTTTTGTGTGAGCTATTAATATTTTACAAAATACCTCCTCTAATCTCTGTCTTCAACTAGCTTCTAGTATATGTACAGAGTAAAATGCCTTTTTCATAATAAATGAATGCCATGTGGGGGTTTAATATGCTAGTTTATTTTTTCTCTTATTTGGGTGTGTGGATGTTGTCTGTTGTTGAGAATCTACTGTGAACCCTTTGCCTGTTCTGTAGCTTGTTAGAATCCAAACTGTCAGAGCTGCGAGTTGTGATGACTTTTGTGAACAAAACTGAAATGAGGCTTTGGGTCAGTAGTTTGTTTTAGATCCTTTATATTAGTTTTTTATGTATCAAGATAATTGTTGTATTTTCCCAGGCTTTCAGAGTGTTTTCCGTTGAGAAGGCTTTGTTAAAAAGATTGGCTAGTTTCACTGTTGCAAATTCTCCGGCATCTATTATAAGGTCTATACAAATTCCATCTTCACTTGGTGTTTTCCCTCTCTTCATGCCTTTAAGCGCTCTTTTTTTCTTTTTCTTTTGTGATTAGGTAGTTCTCTAGTTACTGCATTCGCTTCTATCCGTGGCTGACATTTGAGTTGTATAGATCCTTGTAAAAGTTTTCCCACTACTCTTATGATTCATTCTTTTTGAATGTCACTTCTTCGTCTAATTTCTTATTGCATATATTTGTTTTTTTTTCCTATCCTTTTAGCTGTTTTCATGCTTGTGCCTGAGATCACTGTTTCATTTATTATTTGAGTATTTAATTTCCGTACATCTTCTTTCTTATTATTATTTATAGTCTTTGTTAGTTCACTTAACTCTATTTGTTCCTGTTTGACGATATTTTCATGACCCTACATTTTTACATAAGCTGTTTAGTTTCTACTGAGAGCCTGATGAAACTTTGTTTGACGTTCTTACCGCCTACTTCAAGTGCAGTTTCCCTTTTCTATTTCATTGAATAGTTGTTGATTTGGTCAATGTTGAGATCTTCTTTGCTAAGAAGGAATATTTGTTTTGGATTTTAAATTCTGTCGTTTTGGTCTTCATGTTAGTTAAATTTGGCTGCGGTTTATGTAGGGTATGTTCCTTTCCCTTCTGAGGTGTAATCTTAGTTGGCCTCATGACCGGGTTATAGTCGCTGCCAACATTTACTTTAAAAATAGCTTCAACATTTTTTTTTTTTTTTTTTTTTTTTTTTTACTGTATTGTGCCTATTTGAAATTTTGAAGTCAATTCGTTTTTTATGTCAGATGGTGACGTTCATGTCCACTCCGCTCAGCCTTTTTTAAAAGAATGTATTCAAGATATTGAGTGATCGAGCCTCCCCCAAAATCGACTAGCATTTGTCCCCTCCCATTCCTAGTCCCAATTTTCTGTGATTCCCCACTATGGTTTCTCCTTTGTCTTTTTAACTTTTTTTAGCATTAAAGTTTCCCATAATTACGTGAAATGGGTTTTACTCTCTCGCTTCCCTAAATGAACATATGCATAGCTTTCTATTACTTCATCACTGTGGCTGGGGTTTGGAGATAGACTTGAACGATCTTTAAGTTGTACCTATTGTTTAGTTCTTTTTACCGAAGCCACTCTTTCGCTTTCACTATAGAATTCTATGATTTCTTTCAAAAAATTTTGGGTGATCTAGGAAACCCACCCCTAATTCCGTTTGTTACCTGGGTTTACCTCTCCACTAGAGTATATGTCCATCATTTAGTATCTTTGTCTAGTCTTTAACTTCACAGATCCTACAAAAACCCGCAAGTAAGTTTGATTTAATTCGCATTGTCCCTTTTATAATATGAACAAAGGTTCATCAAGTAGGGTGGCCAGTTTTTAACCAGAGATTTTTAGCACCCTTACTCCGGAGTGACCTGATCGCCGCCGTAAAAC
>NW_023660307.1:7500-50000 GCF_015228065.2 Penaeus monodon | reverse complement strand
TATTATATATATATATAATTTATGTAATGTAACCAAGATGTTTTGTATTGATTTATTCTTGATAATTTTTGGGTGTAACTGCTGCAGCACCATTATGTAGACTTTTTTATGTTAATTTACTTTTATTTTGCTTGCAGCAAAATTTTTCTTCAGGGTTGTTCTTCATGTTCTTCATGTTATCTGTGAACAATAAAGGCAAAAGATTGAAGTTTTGAATTTAGCCACCCCCGGCATTTCCAACTTTTTAAAGAATCTATTTAAAGGGTTCTTTCTATATATATATTATATATTATATATTATATATATATAATAATTATATATAATTTTATTAAATTATATATTATATAAATAAAATATATATAAATATATAATTTAAAAATATTAATTAATATATATAATATTAATATATATATATAATATATATATATATATATTATAATATACTATATGTGTATATATTTTTACATGTTTACATAAATTATATAATAATTAAAATAATATATATAATAATAAATATTTTATAAATATATATTAGTATATATTACACCCCCAAAACCCCCAAACTATTTTATATTTTACAGTTTTTCATGTACTAATTTTAATATATATATTTAACCCCCACACACACACACACACACACAACATTTTAATAAATAATAAATTTAATAATAAATATATAAATTTTAAAAATATAATATAATATAACACACACACCAAATATATTTAAATTAATAAATATATATATAAATTATATAATATAAATACCCAAAAAAAATAAAAATATAAAAATTTAAAAAAAAATTAGAGTAGTAGAAAAAATACATACATACCTAAAATTTTAAAATGTTTATGTTTTTTTTACATATATTAATATATATATAATTTTATAATATATATATAGTAAATTTTAATTTTTTTTTAATTTAAAAAAATATATATTAAAAAATAATAGATAAATAATATATTTTTTAATAATAATATATGTTTTAAAATATACATATATATTATAATATATTATATATATAAATATAATAGAAAATTATATAATATTATTAATTATATTAAAAATATAATAAAATTATAATATATATTATATTATATATTATATAATATAAATACTTTTAAAATATATATATAATATAAAATATATAAAAAATTTTATAAATTTTAAATTTTTTGTTTAATTAAAAATATATAATATAATATTTAAAATTATAATATATAATATAATAATATATATTTTTATAATTATATTATATATGTATAATATATAATATAATATACATAAATATATATTTTTAAAGTTCATGCCAAAAAAATAATTATATATATATATATTATATATATATAATATAAATATATATATATATATAAATTTATATATTTATTTATATTATTATTATAAAAATATATATATTATATGTTAAAATATATATATATAAAATTAATATATATATATATATATATATATATAAAATAATATATATATATATATATATTTTTTAAAATTTAAAATTAAATATATATAATAAATATATATTATATATATTAATATATATATATGCATGTATGAAATTTTAATATGTTAATGTTTTATATGTCTTTGTTTTAATGTAATATATATAAATTATATATATATATATATTTTTAAAAATTTTAATATATTTATATATAATTATTTATATATATAATATTTATATAATATATATATATAATATATTAATATATATATATAATTGGTGGGGGTTGTGTGTGTGCATATAATAATACATATATATATATGTTGTGTTGTGTGTTTGTGGGCTGTGGGGTGTGGTGTGTGTGTGTGTTGTGTGTTGTGTTGGTGGCTGTGCGGCTTGTTGCGTGTGGTGGTGTGTGTGGGGTTGTGTGTTGTGGGTGTGTGTGGTGTGTGGTGGTGCGTATGTATATTTTTAATAATATTATTTATTATATATATTTAAAATTTTATTATATATTGTAACACACATTTTATGCCCATTATTAGAAAAAAATAACATGAATCATACTACATACACACACACACACACACAGTATAAAAAAAAAAAATATATATTTTAAAAATATATATATAATATTAATTATATATTTATATATATATATATATAATATAATATATATATATATATATATATATATTATATTATATATATATATATGTATAGTATATATATATAAATATAAAATATATAATATATAATTACAAACCATATGCATATTAAAAAAAATTTATATTTTATTTATAAAATATATTATTATATATAATATATATAAATAAAATTATAACATTTTATTTGGGGTTGTAATATAATTTTTAAATATATTTATTTATATAATAACAATTTTTTTAAAATTATATATTTATATTATATATATATATATATTTTATTATGTGTACTTAAAAACATTTAAAACATAAAACATATTTGTTGTATATTTTTTGTTGTTTTTTAATTATTTTTTTTTTTTTATAAAATCATTATTTTTTTTTTTAAAATTTTTCTTTTTTTTGGGTTTTTTTTTCTTTTTTTTTTTATATATATTTTATTATTATAATATATATATATTTATTAGGGGGTTGTTTTTTTTTTTTTTTTTTTTTTATATTTTTTTATTTTTTTTTGGTGTGTTGTGTGTGTGTTTATTTATTTTTTTTTTTTATTTTTTTTTCTGTTGTTGTTAATTTTTCTTTTTTTATTTTTTTTTTAATTTTTTTTTTTTTTTTTTTTTTTTTTTTTTTATTTTTTTGTAACATCCCCCACCCCCCTCTTTTTTTTTTTTATTTTTAAAAAAAAATTTTCCTTTATTTTATTTTTTATTTTTTTTTTTTTTTTTTTTTTTTTTTTTTTTAATTTAAATTTTCCCTTTTCTTTCCCCCCTAAAAATTTTTTTGTTGTTTTTTTTTGATTTTGTTTTTAAAGTTAAATTTTTAAAAAATTGATTTTAAAATTTTTGCTTTTTAGGGAGATTTGTGAAACCTGACCTGCCTGCTTCCTTCATATCAGCCTCATGTTAAATTTTTTCTTTTTTTTTAAAACCAAAAACTTTTCCAAAACGTTTTTCATACAGGTCATCGAGGAAATAAGTAAAATTTTACTGTTGTGATGATGATGATGGGGAGCCCCCTCCCCTTTCCCCCTTTACCCCCCCCTGGAAGAGTGATTAGATGATGAGATGATGAAGATTATTTTTCATTTTCATAATTTTGATGACGAGATATTGAAATAGATTTTATTTGTAATTATTATTTTTTTATTTTTATTTTATTATTTTTAAAATCATTATCATTTATTTCATTATTTTTATATTATTATTATTGTTATTATTATTTGATGATGATGATGTGGTGTGGGTGTGATAGAGTGATGATGATGATGATGATGATGAGATATGATGAGATGATGATGTATGAGATGATGTGAATTGATGAGATGATGATAAAAATTATGATGAGGGTGACGATGATATAATGATTTTGATAAATAATTGCAATAGTAATAATGATAATAATGGTAAAAATGACAATTAATAGCAATAATATTTTTTAAGAATATAAAAATAAAAGCAAAAATAAAACTAAAAATAATAATGCAAAAATAAAGTAAAAAAAAGATAATAACATAGTTAGATTAAATTCTTATAGATTCGTAAAAAACCGCCTTCCCTTATCCTTGCTTGTTGTTTTCGTGAGGGGGTTTGGAGCGGAGACTGAGGCCCAGAGTCGGGGATCATGTAAGGGTATCCGTAAAGAAAACCCTTTAAAGAGATTGTCCAAAAGAGGGCCCGTGAAAACGGTAAAAAAAAGGACCAAGGGGCCGGGAGAGTGGAGCCCTTTTACGCTGATGACAAAAAAGAAAAGAAAAAAAAAAACCCTTGCAAGGAGTGGTTTTAGGTATTTTATGCTGATTAGACTGAAAAACACCTCAGCTTTACAAAAAAAGAAAAGTTCGGATAGGTAAAATTCTCTCCTAGAGGTCCGTGCAGTCACCGTAAGATCCAAGGGGGGTTTTCCAATCACGTTTTGTCTTAAAACTCTTTTTTTCAGGGAAAACGAGCCCCCTTTTATAGCAGGTTTTGACATGAATTTTTAAAAAAAACTATTTTAAGAAAATTTTTTTCAAAAAGTGCAGTGTAGAGATTATTAAAAAATATAAAAAAAAATTCAATTTAAAAATGAAAAATTAAACTAGAAGTAATAAAACAACGAAAAAAAAAAATATTTATGGAAAAAGTAAGGATTTGATGAACACATTAAAACCCAAAAAAGAACTGAAAAGTCATAAACTATAAAAAATTTATTCAAAAATAAGCAAAAAAAAAAAATATCTTAAAATAAATAAAGATGCCAAAAAAAATTTTTAAATTTACTAGGCAGCAACGAAAAAAAAAGGACTTCACTGCTACTAATAAACTGAAAATGATATATTTAATAAAAAGGGGAGGCAAACTATTCCCAAAATTTTAAAAAAGCCCGACAGCAAAATGTATAAAAACAATAAAAGAGGAGAGGCAAAATATTCCAATTCCCAAAAAAGCCCCAAAACCAAATGTAAACAAATTTTTTAATAAAAAAAAAACCCCAAAATTTATTTAAATGTCATAATATTGAAAATCATTGCACTTTCTAAAATGCTGGGAGAAAAAAAAATGAATAAAAATAGGTAAATTTAAGGGGAAGTGTCAGCCGTGGCCTCCAGGATCACAACAGACTCTGTGGCCAGATAAAAAGGCAGGAAAAAGGGAGCATAAATGGTAAAGATTAGAGTAAAAGGGAACAGGGGAAAATGGAGAAAAATGCTAGACAAATATTTTAGGGGTTAATCATATTATTATTAGTTATGTATTATTTTATATAATATATATAATTATTTTATATTATATTATATATATAATTATATTATTTATATAATACTTTTTTTTAAAAAATATTTTTATTTTTTTTTATTTTTTTTTAATATATATTATATATATTATATATATAATTTGTGTGTGTGTGTGGGGGTGGGTGTGGACATAATACATATATATGTATATATACTATATATATTTTTATATAATATATATATATATATATAATTATATTATCTTATATAAATATATAAATATTTAATGCTTGTATGTAGCACACCATACACACACACACAAAACACACACACACACACAACAACACACACACACACACACAACACACACCCCCAAATTTATATTATATATAATATATATAATATATAAATAATATATATGTATGTATATATATATATGTATATATATTATATAATATATTTTATTATATATATAAAATATATGTAATTAAAATTTTCATTTATATATATTTATTTTATAATATGTATTTTATATACCTATATTATATATAATATATAATATATATATATATATATATTTTATATATTGTGTGTTTGTTGTGTGTTGTGTGTGTGGTGTTGTAAAAGGTTATATCTTTTACATACACCACCCCCCAACACACACACACACCCCCAAACACAACCCCCCACCCACCCAAAATATATATATTTTAATTTAAAATATATATTATATATTTTATTATATATAATGGGATATATATCTGGCAAGTTAAGGTCCTTATAAAATGCTAAAAAATTTCAGGGAGGCGTGATCTGTGAGAGTGTTTCATAAAGAGAAAAAATTTGAATATATAGAGCTTATATTTTTTCCCGTGCTTTTACATGAGGGTAACTGTGTGTAATTTATAATTTATATTTGTGTATTTGTATGTAAAATTTACTGTGTATGTGTGTCTGTGTTGTATATGGTATGTGTGTGTGTTGTGGTTTTTGTGTGTGTATGTGTATTAGTGTATATGTATGTGTCATGTTATTATATATAATTTTATTTATATATTTTAATATTTAATTTTATTATATTATCATATTTATATAAATTTTATTATATATATATATATTGTGTGTTGTGTGGTGGTGTGTGTGTGTGTTTGTGTGTGTGGGTTGGGTTTTTGTGTGTGTTGTGTTGTGTGTGTGTGTTGTGCATAAAATATATATGCATGTGTATGTATATTTTATGCATGTTATATTGTGTATGTGTATAATTTATGAAAGTGCGTAAGGGCCCTTATAAAATGCATGTACAAAATAAAGGTAATTTTTGGGAGAAAAGGGGGGTAAAAAATCAAAGAGGGGGGGGGGGGGGAGTTTAAGGTGAAATTTTAAAGGAGTTAGAAAAAGTAGGGGGGGGGGGCCCCTTCCATGGTTACAAGTTTTTATTTCCCTTCATGCCTGGAGTTTCGAGGGGGGGGGTATCAAGAAATTATATTCATCTTTGTTGTACGGGGGAAAATAGTGAACTCTGATTATTTTTAATTAAAAAAACTCTCCTTTTTAAATAAATTTTATAATTATGTTTTTTATTTTTTGTTTTTTAATTTTTAATTTATTATTCTTATTTTTTTTTTTAAATTTTTCTTGATTTTTTATTTCTAATAATAATTGATAAAAAAGAGAAAGGTTAATTAAAATTTTTTTTTTTATTTATAGATTTTTTTGTAGATAATAAGGGGAACGATTAAAAAAATGAATTTAAACTTTTAATTTTTTTTATTTTATTTTTTTTTTAATTTATTTTATTTTATGATTTGTTTTCTTTGCTATGGGAAAGGAAAGTAAGAGAAAAAAAAAAAAAAAAAAAAAAGGGGTTGGGGTTCCAGGGGCAGATTTAGAAATAGATTTATCATACATATAACGTGGTTAAGGGTGATGAAAGGGAAATAGGTCTAGATAGGGACGGGGGGGATGGGTGAGATGATGTGGGATGAGGTGGTAGTGATATTTTTGGAATAATAAGGTGGTTTAAAAAACATTCGTGGGGGAGCGAGGTCTTGAAAATTGGGTCTGATTTGAAAAGGGGAGGGAACGAAAAGGAGAATTTAAAAATGAAAAATAATCAAAAAATATGGGGGAGGGGTGATTACTTGAAAAAAGGAACAAGAAAAAAACACCAAACAAAACATAAAAAAAGAAAAATGGGGTTACTTTAAAAGGGAAAAGTCAAAACAGAACAAACAAAAAAGGGAAAAGGTTTTTGATAAAAAATGGTGTAAAAAAGCACGAGAACATAAAACATAACGATCGACTTTTTTTTTTTTTTTTTTTTTTAAGGAGTATTCTCTCTCTCTCTCCCCCCCCTTTTCTCTCTTTCTCCTTCTCTCTCTCCCCCCCCCCTTTTGCAATTGCAGGGTGTTCCCAAAAATCAAGGCAATCGAGTTCGAGTACGTAGCTAGTTTGTTCTGTTTTTGAAATCTCCCTTTTAAAATTCGGGGGCTGATCCCACAAGCACAGGGGGGCCGGCGAGCAAGTGCCCAAACCGGGTACATTCTCCTTTTTTGAGTTTGCGAATTTCTGGCTTCCCCCGGGCCTTCATACATACCCTTATCACTTTTTATGGCGTCTCCTTTTTTTCGCACTCTATGCTACCGTGGGGGCGGAATTTGGGGTAGGCCTCCTGCTTCCATGATGAAGATGCGGCAAATCTCATTACATTACGTTTTTTTCCTGGGGGGACCTTGTCTCAAAAATTTTGTGTGCTCACAATAGGACCACAGTAACCGTGGTATTTTTTCATTCTTTGAGATTTGCAAATTCTGGCTTGCCGGGCCTCATACAATGGCCCGGGATAGGTGTCAGCTATTTTGGTGTCTCTTTTGTTCTCTGACACCTATGCTTCCCGTGGTGGTGGGATTGCCAGCAGCGCTCCTCCCGCAGGTGAAAGCATGCGGCATAATCTCTTACCAGCCCGGCGGTTTGTGGCGGTCCTTGTCTCAGAAATTGTGTGTACTCAAAATTCGTAAGTAAAACCACGTGGTTTTTCGACTCCCACATGCTGCAACACCTTTTTAAATTCTCTCTATGATCTGCCATGGCGCAATGGAAACCTATCGATTCTGTAAAGAATGATTTTCGGTACCTCAAACTGATTTGCTTAAGAGTGCCATTTTGGCCTTTCTTTCCTTGGTGTCGAGTAAAATCGGCCGAGGGAAAAAGGATTTCGTTTTCTCTCTGTAACTGCAGGGGGGAGGCACGATTTTGGCTTTCCCTGCCTTAAATGTTTGGGGCTTGGGTTTTTTGTTCTGGGTTTTGGGGGCATACCCCTCCCAAATGTCATCTACCCTGTCACAAGCTCTTCCACTGATCCCCTATTGGCTAGGGAAACCCATTTTATGATTATTATTCTCCCCGGGGCAAGGATCCTCTGTGCTATTGTGGGGAAAAGTGGTACTTTGCTGTGGTTTGTGGGGCACCCCTTTGCTGCAAAGCCGGCGCCTGCAGTGTGGTTTAAGGGATCACTGATCCATCCATAAAGTGGGTTCTACTCCCCGGAGGGTAATGGCTGAAATGACCCTCTTAAAGTTTCTGCCTTTAGACTGGGCCCCTGGTGTACGATTCTTTCCCCCTTGAGAACTCATAACAGGGAACCGAAATAAGGTTTGTGCCCACACGGGGTTTTCAAAAAAAGTTGGGGGGGGGGTCCAACCCATCCCCTTGGCAAGTATTTGTATCAACACCCTGGCCGTGTGAGACAGCCAGGGCCTTTTTTGCAAACAGCTCATGATCTTGTTTTTTGGCATCGAGTTTTTCTGTTTTTTTTTTTGTCTTTGTTTGTTTTTCCTGGGGTTTTGGATGACATTTAAAAGGAACTGATTTGTTTTAGTAAATCCTAAAGGGTTTTTTGCCTCCTAAAGGCACTTGGGGCCCCAAATGACCCTGGTATTTCATTTTGAACTGACTCCAATTTTTCTCGTAATCCTATTTTTGCAGTAATTAGGGGGGCAGAAGCATGTCCACAATGGGACGGTGGCATGTACATAGAATGTCAATACTCTAGTCAGCCCCTATGTGTCTCCCAACATTGCTCTATGACGACAGTCTTGCTTTGGTTCAGTCAACCAAGTACAGGCTTTTAAAAAGGAGAGGGTCCGTCAATCTTTACCCCCAAGGCATTGGGAAGGGCCCTGTACCCATTCAAAGTATTCCCTGGATTCTCAGACTTGTCCCCTTGAACATTTAGTCTCAGAGCCTGGTTTTGGGATTTGGCTGCAAAGATCTTTATGTGCCTTTACACCCTCCTCAAGGTCCGACACACTGGGTTTACTTAGGCAGTGGTGGAGATGATTGAAAGATCATCTGCATAGATGATCTTGCACTAAACTGGGAGCTGTATGCGACGATCAGGACATTGGGTTTTTGAAAAGGGCTGGACTGGGGGCCCCACCCGGTTTTCCTTTTTTTATACATGTGCTGTGATAGGTGCCCTTGGATTAAATTTGATTTTTTTCTGTTCCTGAAATAGTCACCTATCCAAGCAAGAGCTCTCCTCTGATTCCCTTATGGATCAGGGTCCCCAATACAAGAGGACTTGCAAATTCGAAAGCCTTCCCCCCGGTCTATGAATACTACCCAGAAGGACAGTGCTGATTGTGCTTAAGAGCGTGGCTATATTTGTGTGCTGTGCTCAGGCCCTCGTAAAACCCATGGAGGTGTTATGTGGGGCCCCCATTTTCCTTGATGTCGGTTTAGTCCCCTTTCCCTCTTGGCTGTCCTGTCCAGACAGCTGAGGGAGAGATGGGGCGTATTTTTCCCTGGCCCCCTTTTTTTTGGGGGATGGGAATATAAGGTCCTCTTCCCTCTGGGGTGAGTGAAGTTTCCCAGGACTTGTTGATAGTTGAAAGGAAGCAAGCTCCCTGTCAGCCCAAGGGGGGGGAAGTGAGGGGTCAAGATCCCTCAAAACCCGGGGGCTCTCCCGAACTTTTTTTTTGGGGTTTTTTACTTCCCTAGAAAAGATAAATCTGGTTATGGGGGTTGGGGCTGCCCTCTCTCTGATATGAGGTCTGCCTGGGGTGGGTTTTGTTGGTTTGCCCTCATTCACTGGCAAACTGTTTTCTGCTTGTTTTCTCGCAGGAACTCCTGCACCGTCTGTTTTTTTTCTGTTTTGAGGGTCGGGGTGTGTGCCCCTCGGGTTTTAGTGGCTAGTAGCTCACCTTTCCCACAGCTCTGAAAGGGGGGTTTTGGGTGGTAAAAGGATTCCCCCATTCTAGCAACTTTTCCGCCTGACTCTTTTGGCAGTTTCCTTGGCATCCCTGACCCCCTTTAAAGGGGGCTAGGTTACAGGGATTCTTTGCCTTCAAATGTTTTTACACTGTCCACTCTATGGTTGTTTTCTTCAATCTCGTCATTAAAGTACCAGGGGTTCTTTATAACCCTGGACCAGGGCCCAAATTTTTTTGGGTATAGTCCCTGGGGCTGTTTGATTTATGGCACTGAAAAGTCTGGTTTCAAACATTCCATTTTTTCACTTGTGGGGGTTCTTGCTTTAAAGACAGTGGGCCAAGGCACCTGAAAGGTTTTTGCCTTTTGCTTGCTGTTTTTTCCTCTTGGATTTGCTTGTGGCATTTGGGCTAGGTCAGCCCCATGAGGGTAGTAACTTGCCAAAAGGGTACTTGTGACATTTTTTCTAAACACATCATCTAATTTGTTGGCTTTGGCTTTAAAGTGTGTTCGGGAAGGTCTCAAGAAAAGTTGGTAGTGAGGGCCCCCCTGCCCCACCCCGTGCCCTCGGGAGCCAGGGGGGGTTTTCACTTTAAAAGCCCCCCCTATGATCACTGGGTCTTTTCCTGCAGTAGCACAACCCTGGCTATTTCTAAGCTCCTACACCCCTGGTTTTTTTTGCCCCAATTGTACAGCTTGAGGGGGCCCCCACCCCAGGTGAATTAAACCCGAGATTCAACTTTTTCCCCATATGGGGTGCATTGGCTTTTGCGGGAAAAGGATTCTGCTCTGACCAGGGTGATCAAGTCTCTTTTGCCAGCATGCTTGGCAGCATGAAGACTACAGCCTGAAATTTGGAACCCGTCCCCTCTTTAATGTCTCCTGGAGCATGACAATTCAAGTTCCTTGATCCCCATATTGTGTGGCATTCTTGTATTAAAGCCCGATGTTCCACTGTAGTAACTTAGTTTTGTGTCATGATGTTACTTGATGAAGTTACACAGTGAGTCTTTTTTTTTGGCTTTAGATCAGTGTGTCGGAATCAGACAACTAAATTTGTGAAATCCTCGCTGGTTGGGGGATTTTCTCTTTTTTTGGGGCTGTTTGTCAGGAAAACCACGGTCCACTGGGTAGGGGAGAGTTTTTGGGTAGCTCTGATTTTTTATGATTTGGGCTTTTCTCCCCTCGGTTTTGTCTATGTATTTTTTTTCCCTTTGCTGATTTTACCTAGTAAATAGCTTGCTCGGCCTGGGTGCACAATTTAACCTGTTTTTGGCTTCTGCCTGTAGGGCGGGTCAGAGTTGGGGGGGGGAGGGGGGTCCCTGGGTGAGGGGAAAGGGCTGCTTTGGCTCTGTTCGCTTCCTCTCTTTAGAACTGCAACAGTCGGGGGCTTGCCCCCTCATGGCGACCGTGACTGCTTTCTCCTTTCCCTCCCCCTCGACGCCCCCCAAAACAGTTTCTACTTTTGTGACTACAGCAGTCAAAAGGAATCATATCTTTCTTGTCAAAAGGGATTATTGTCTCTTGTGGAGGCTTTTGCTGTTCTTTAAAAAAAAACCTTTTTTCCTTGGTTCTTTTTTGCATTTGATTGTTATTTAAAAATTTCTGCCCCATCAACAGCTAAAGGGCATTAGCAGTGTCCTGTTAAAAATAGAATATTAAAATAATTAAAACTTTAAAATCTTCATAATACTTACAAAAAACAATAAAAATATTTAAAATCAAATCATAAAAAATTTGCTCTAAGTGTATAAAATTATTGCATAAAAAATTTACATGTTAGATTTTTATTGAAAAAATTTCTCCCTAGGAAACTATAAACCCTCTTATCCAACCTCCCCCCCTACATTTTTCATCTAAAAGGGGGGAAACAAGTCATACTCTTTGGTCTGAGAATATTGCACATTTTCCGCCCCACATGGGATCGTTAATGGCCTTGGCATCCTTCACAAATGCTTGAATTTTGCCATCATGGGCCCCTGATCATCTTGTTGCCCGATTCTTTTGTCTTGTAAAAGACAAATCCTAATTGGGTTTCAGGTCAGTGTATGGGAAGGGGAAAACAGCATCACAAGGCTGAGCGGCAGCTGCCTTGTCCTTTGATCGCTTTGCTCATTCCCACTGAACCAACATGCGCTGGCCCAAAACCCCCCCCACAGTGTTTCTTTTTACATTTTTATATAGGCAAGCCTATCTTGAACCCCTTACTACTGAATGTGAGATTTTTAAGCTCTTGTTGGTTGCCCAAAGGCACTACAAGAGTTCCAAAATTACAATGAATGGGTTTGTAAGATCTTTCATCTTAAAAATCTGCAAGAGGCAGCTCTGCAGTGAAGTCAAGGCTGCCAGATCAGTCTTTTCCTTTTGCTCACTTGCAAAGCCCACCCATTTTCAACTTTGAACCTCTGTATATATTTCATCTGATCCTTGGTACTTAGAAATTGCTAAAAAACTCTCTTACTTCGCTTCGGATCTCTCCCCTTTCCCATTCCGACCAAAATCCAGCTCGACTTGATTAGTCCAAGGGGGATTTGGGGGAATTCCAACACCAAACTTTGGTGGACTTAAATTAAGATCTTCCCAAGATTCCCCCTTCTCCTACCAAATTTATCACTATCCTCAAGGGGGGTTAAAACCAATCGGATGTAGAGACCCGGAATCCTTTGTAGTCTCTGTAGTAAAACGGCTCATGTAGTCCCAGTGTAATGAGAGAGGTTTTTCTCCACTCTCACATACAGGGGCCCACAGGGGAAACCTGGAAAGGCCCCAGTCGATTCTAATTCCGGAGAACTGGGAGTTGCGAGAATAAGCCTCACTCCATAATAAGTTACTCGAAAAGCGCTTGGGAAAAAACCGTAGAAGCACTTGCAGTTGCCCCCCCGATAAAAAGTGAAAGAAACCCCCAAATACTAAGCGCTTTTGTAGCCTTCACTTTTAATTTTTTTGATGTGAGGCACCCTGAAAACTTGGTCAAAAAATTTAAACCCCTTCCAGTGATCTTCCAGTTAGAGAAAATGTTTCCCCCCGAACTCTAAACTTCCTGTTACAAGGAAACTTTGGGAAAGTAGGTAAAGCTCCTCTTAAACCCCAAATTATAAGTTTAAGGTATGCCGGGTTCCAATGGGATCATAAGCCTTTTCTAGGTAAAAAAAAGCTAACATAACGTCGCTGTACGAAGGAATTCATATTAAGTTTCCATCCTTTCAAATGCATCTGTGGTTGACTCAATTTTTAAACCCTATTGAATTGGGGCCACGTTTTCCTTTTCTAGCGCCATGTAACCTGAAATTTACAATTTCTCCATCACTTGCAGATGCAGTGGTGAGAGAAAATTGGTCTGTAAAATTTACTGGTTGGAAACATCTTTTCCAGGTTTTTTGGACAGGTTTAGCCCTTTTTATGTGGATGGCAAAGACCCTCCTATAGATCTATTGAAAGGTCCAAAAGGGAAAGGGCCCCGGTAATGGAAAATTTATTTTTATGGAATTGTCACTTCCTGGGGCAGTTTTTTACAGCAGGCTGCAAAGCGAGTCCATCTCCTTGCCCCAAAATGGCAAATTGTATGGAAATTCTGCTGTAGTCCCCCTGAAAACAACACTGGGTTGTCGTTCCTGTTCAGGGGCCCAAAAAGTGAAGAATTTTTTTGGCCGGTAAAAAGCTCAGAGATCTCGCCATGGATTTGCTAGCTCTTTCAAATTTTTTTTTTCTGGATATTATGCCTCATCTTCAAACAGGTGGTGACAGTGATGTGCCTTTCCACGATCTTACACAAACCCTTTTCCCCCTACCCATGCAAGGGGGTCACAGGTTAAAGGAGGAGACTACTGTCTCTATGAGTCCATCCCGGCTTCCTTTAGCAATCGCCGGCCTTGGCTAGCGTCTTTTTGTAAAGGGTCAAAATTACATTGCTGGGGGGTCATTCAAAGCCCCTTTAATGCATTTCTTTTCCTAAAGTTGTTGGCATTTATCAAAACACCATTTTACCGGGGGTCGGCGGTAATGTCCGTACTTTTCGGAAAGGAGCTTCTGCTGCAAGGGAAATTTAGATGTGAAAAATTAACGCATCTTGAAACAACTGGGAAACATACAATCCTTTAAAAAAATGCAGTTGAAAACTAAAAATTCCAGCCGCTTTCAAGTCGCCATCTCTGCCCCCATTGGCTGGAAAAACCATTCCCCCCTCCAAAATATTGGAAAGTGGGCACTTTCCCTTAAGTCTTCCAGACCTCCAAATGAAATTTATCTGTGAGTCAGGTGACCAATGACAGACTGTTTAGAGAAGTCCCATTTTTAATTTTGGAAAAATGTGGGAGTGTCCCCCTATTTGTAAAAATGCATCTACTCAAAAAACGGGATCCAGGCCCTTCCTTGAGGGTTGCCAAAGTGTTTCCCCCAAGGTGATGCCGACCACTGAATCTCCTAATAAAATGCATGTGGGAACTGCCAAAGTAGATCTTCCAAAACATCTATGTTGAGATTAGTAGAGGGAAAGGAGATGGATGCAACATATAAGGGCGTGTCAACCTATTTTCCAGAATTTACCTGCAGTGTTGTCTGCTGTGGAAGGGCCCGGAAGGGAATATCCTGATTACCAATATTCTCTTCCCATGAGGTCCATTTAAAAATCCCCCTAATGGGGTTAAATTTTGGGAAACATCTCAGGGAAAACGGAAGATTTTCCCTGGTCATAATCTCTTGTAACATAAAACAAACTTTGGGGTTTCTGAACTTCAAAGAACGGACCTAGCCTTTGCTTCAGGGGGTTCTGTCTAGCAGCGGAGGGCCATGTGGATTTTGGGCAGCTGGGGGTTTTTGGAAAGGTTTTAGGATTCCTTTGCCTGGGCAAAGGGCGTGCCGGGGGCTTTTACTTTAGGGGCATTTGCCTAGAGAGAGGCTCCCTTGGGTGTGGGGGGCAGTTGGAGCTGCCCGTTGAGGCCCCCTGGGCCAAATAATGGCTCAAAGCCTTCTTTGGGGGAGGGGTCTCTCAATGATCCTTCACTCCTTTCCCTTTCTGGTGGAATTTTCCCCCCCCCCCGAGGGATGCCCCGCAATTTGGGACTGAGGTTTTGAGGAAATGGCAAGTGGTGTTGGAAGAAGCATTGGAAGGGAAGGTTGGTGGGAAGGAGGTGGGTTTAAACCGACGCCAAAAAGGACCTACCTGGCTGTGCAAAAAGCCCCTGGGGGCGTCGCTTTGCCTCTGGAAAAATAACTTTCTCCTTGCTCCTTATTACCAATACTTCCTTTTTCAAATTTGTACCTCGACAGTTGTCATCTCCTTGATGACATTTGTCCATTTTCTTTAAAATGGCAAGCGTTGGCTCCATGCCCATAACCCTGGCATGGAGCACCAATAGGGTTGGCACTTGGCTTTACCTTGAGGGGGTACCATGTTAACTTAATTTATTTGGAAAGGGCTAACGTGTTAAAAGTTTGAAGAAAGTGGTTCGTGTTTTCCCAAAACCTCAAATTTCTTCTTAAAAGTTTACGCCACTACTTAAAATTCTCTAGTTCTTCTAACAGTTTTTCCTCGAAACCTCATCATGTCTCGGAAAAGACAATTCCCTTTCTTTATTGAGGGGGGGGTTTTGTGAGGAGAAAATAAATTGAGCCCCAGGAATGTTACATATCGCCTGGTGACGAAACCTCCAACTATCAAGCTATCATCTCGCTGTGGGGTGATGTGAGGATCACGTTAACATACTTCAACTTTTTTCCGATGTACTTCAAAAATATCAAGATCCATGATTGATAAACCATCAATGGGCTTTCATACTGGTATTATGTATGAAAAATGCTTTCAATTCCAGGTAAGATTTCCTTAGTGGATTGAGGAGGACTTTTTTCCCCTTCTTACCTGGGTTTTGGGGCCTGGAAAACCCTTACAATCCCCTTTTTGCCCTTTGGGAAACTGGCAAAGGTTCCCGGTGACAAATGTGATGTTTCCCAAAAGGTGGGCAAGGGGTTTCTAGGTCGTCAGGGGGAGAGCTAGATATTTGTAAATTATATACTCATAAAATTTTGGGAATTCTTCATTTCCTCACCCCCCCATCCCCAAGTCCAAAAGGGGAAATTATATTGGGTCAAAATCTCCCCCGCCCAGGGGTATAGGAAATATACGCAGCTACTATTACAGTACTGTGGTAGTCCCAGGCCCATGTGCCCGATGAAAGTGCCTGCTTTCCCCCGGGCCCTTTGACCAGCCTTTTGATTGTTGTGCCGGGCCTTGATCAATCCACCCGTCTAACCAGAATAAAGGACAAAAGAGGTGTGTTGCTAGCTGCAGGGACGCCACGCACGGCAATCACACGTGGGAGAGTACTCCCTGGTCCAAGATGGAATGAACCAGGGGTGGGTCACTTTTAAGCAATCTCTTGTCACCTGAGGGCAACCTCTTTCCTTGCAGAGTAGCGACCCAGGTGTTTGCCCCCCTTTGGGAAGTTGGGACATATGCTTTGTGTACCTTGTGAGCCTTAAGACCACCTCGGGGGTTTTTGTGCCTTGCCGACACCACATTTTGGCTTGGCCTTGCAGCTAGCTTGGTGGTGGGCATATCTTTTTGGACTTAAGCACCAAAGGGGCCTGGTACATAGTTTTAGGCTGTAGGACCCCATTCCCAAGATAAATCACCGGGATTTGCTGTTGGGTTTTTCCCCTTTCTCTTGGGAAGCGTCCAGACCTGGGGGTGTGTGATAAATCCACATCATAGGATAGTAAACCCATGTCCCCATTTTTGACTCTCCTATCATGGGGATTCATTTCGGGGGAACAGATTTTCCCCCCATCTTAAGCTCCTCGGTTACCTCCCCGGAAATTGGGTAGCTTGGTCTTTGGCATATAATCAGCTCGGGTCTCGGGGCCAACCTGAATTGACAACCTTTTTTTTTTTCGCTGCTTTTCCCCAATCTCTTACCAAGGGGTGGGCATTTCGAAGTTTCAAGTTTAGGGGGAAACCCTTTAAACTGTGGAAATACCTAGGGGGCCAGTTTCACCCTTTTGAGTCTGTCTTCCCCCTGGGTCATTTCAGGCAGCCCTTTCCCCTTTAAAATTTTTGGGGCTGCGGTCGGGGGACAGCGGTGCTTCGACTCGTTCGCTTGGTCCCCCTCTCGACGAAAGGACTACGTTTTTGGGTTACTCAAGGTCTCCCCTGATTTGCCTGCTGGCCTGGAGAGGCTAGCACGAGAGCCGTGTGGACAATCACTGAACGACTTTTTTGGGTGTGTCTGTCCCATTTTGCAGCAGCTCAAGAGTAAACCTTTGCTTTGATTTTCTTTCCACTAGGACTTCAGAGTGACTGCCTATCGGGGCCCTTGCCAGTTCGTCTCATTTGTATCTCTTTGTTGTTAGGGGTTTGAAATCTTCCCCATAAAATAATGTTATTTCCTCCTCTCACGCCCCCACCCCCCCGATCCAAAAAGGGGAAGCTGTATTTTAAAACAAATGCCTAACAGTCTAGGGGTGGTGAGGATATCACAACCAGTTGCCACCACAGGCCCCGTGTGATCCCAAAACACGACATTGACTGCTTGACCCACCCCCCCCAAGGAGCCAGCCTATTGTTGCCCCGGGCCAATCAAAAACCACCCACTTTCTGTAATACGGGACCAAAGGTGGGTTGCTACCTGCCGGTCGCAAAACCCCGGACTCCTTCTCCACACCGCACAGGGGGGCCACACCGGGAAAAACTGGGGAAAAAGGGAAACCCTTTGGGGGAAAACCAGGGGGGGTGCCCTTCCTCTACAAGATAGGCATCTTTTGGAACCCTTTCTTCCCCCTTCTCCAGGAAACAGCCCCCCAAACTGTGTAAAACCCCAGAGAGGGGGCTCTAGTTTCCCGCACCTAAAAAGGGGTTCCAGTGGGGAGGACCATGATGTAACCCTGGGATAAGGATAATCTGTAGCGAAGCTTTGCCTTGCCCTGGGTATGCCCCTGAGGGGAGCCTGGCCTGTATGACTAGTCGCTTTCACGTGTGTCGGCTTAAGTTATTACCCGCCGTGGTGCCTAGCCCAGCAGTAACCTCCAGGCGACAGTTGCAATTTCTCGCGCCTGGGCGGGGCGCGAACCGCCGCCCCCTCGGATAAGGGGCCCGACACGTTAACAGCGCCGCCGGATTTGTACCTTTAAGAGACATCAAGGTGGCCAGTCTTTCCTCCCCCATGATGGGCTAATCCGCGCCGCGCGCAGGTGACCCGGGCCAGAGCTGATGGTCGCTCTCTTTGCCATTGATTTTCTAGTGCCGTGCGGGGTGGACTTCTGATTTTTTTTTCTTTCTTTCTTTCTTTCTTTTTTAGTGTTTAACAACTTAAGACATGGTCATGGGTCACAGTTCAGGGTCGGTGTGTGTGTGTGTGTGTCGGTTAGGTATTTCGTGTTCTGTGATTGTTAGTGTTTCTGGGCCACCAGGCGTGGTTTGTGTGTTTTTCAAAGATGTTATATTGTTTGTATTCTTGTTCCCCCCATAGTCTGGACCAGGTGTTTTTTGCCTCGTCTATGTATGCTTGTGTTTAGTGGTTCCATGCTGTATGTTTGAGTAGTGTTTCTGTGGAAATTCGGTCTCGAAATGTTGCACCGTGTCTCCAGAGTAAAGCTATACTGATTGCATTCTGAGTTTTTGTGTTTTTTGATATTGAAAACCAAACGTGATAGCAGTGTATTCTAGAATGGGTCTGACGGTTGTTTTGTAAAGCCTGAGTTTTGTTTGTGGTGTGCAGCATGAAAAGCGTTTCAGTTTGGTTAGTGTTTTTTGTGGCTTGCGTTTTTCTTTGTTTAAAATGTGTTGTGAACCCTGTGTTTTTGAACTGAAATCCGAGAATGTTTCCTGTGTGAGTGTATGTTGTTGTTTGTGAATTTATGTCCCTATGGTTAGGAGTTTCAATTTGATTATGTTTGTCGTATTTTCCAGTGGTGTCATGGGTGTTGATGTACTGTATAGCCTTTTCTGTTGTTTGTGTCATAAAGTGTTGTGATTTAGAGGGGGGTGTAATAATCTGTGTGATATCGTCTGCATAGGAAGTATAGTTGCTGTATGGTGTTGATTCTGGCAGATTGGTTTGTATATAGGATATAAGGGTTTGGCAATAAACGCTTCCCTGTGGTCTCCACTTCTGAGGTGGATGGGGTGCCTAGGTGAGCTTCCTGGCAGTCCTGTCGTCCCGGAAGCTACAGAGAAGGGGTGCGAAGTGTGTGGGGCAGGTGTAGTTATGTTAGCTTGTATTTGAGACCGTCATGCCAGACCTTATCAAAGGCCTTGCGTTCGTCTGATGCTTGTTAGCAAGACCGAGAGTGATCTCTTCGTAAGCGAGGGCGATGACGCTCTCGGTCCCCGTGTGTGGGCGAAAGCCGTATTGCCTAGTTTTTGTGTTTGGTTGTTTTCAAGGTGTGGGACGAGTGTTATTCCCTCTCTAGCAGTTTGCCTGGGGCTTCCAGATGAGATGGGACGGTAATTCCTCTCCTCATGTATGGATTTCCCTGGTTTGGGTATTAAGGTGAGGTGGCGTGTTTAAATTTATCAGGGAAATATCATATTGCCAATGTTGCATTGAAGACATGGAAGGTGTTCAATGATTGTTTTGTTTGCGTTGCTTGCTCCTGGTGTTGTGTTTTTGGTGTGTTTGATTGTGTTTGTTATTGGTGTGGAGAGGGGACTGTCCTCTGTGAGAATGTTTAGTCTGAGGGGTTGTTCCTGGGAGATGGGGCATTTATTAATATAATATATATATTTAATATTATATATATATTTATTATATAATTTATATATATATTATATATATTTATAATAAAATAAATGTATTTTTTTTTTTTATATATATATATATCTATATATATTTTTATATATATTTATAATTTTTTTATCTATTTATTTTATACAACATTCACAACACACACACACACACACACCACCCCACATATATTAATATTATTATATATATAATATATATATAATATATTATATATAATATTATATTGTAATATAATATATATATATATATTATTATATTTATAATATTATATATATTATATATAATTATTAATATATTTTAATAATAATTATTTTATATATATTTTTTTAAATATATAATTATATCTTATATTTATGTGTGTGTGTGTTGTGTGTGTGTGTGTGTAATTAAAAATTTATATATATATATATATATATTTAAAATATATATTATATTTAATAATACATTATATATTATATATTTTTTTTTTTTATTATTATTCATTTTAAATTTTTTATTTTTATTATATATATCATATTATATTTTATTATATATTTATTATGTTTTATTCTATTTATATTTTTTATTTATAATTTTATTTATATCTAAAATTATATTATATTTTTTAAAATTTATCTATCATATTTATATTATAGGAGGAGAGAGGGAGGGAGAGGGAGAGAGGGAGGGAAAAGGGAAGAAAAGTTAGATTTTGGTGGTGTGTGTTGAAAATTGATATATATACAAATATACAGTGTATGTTTTATGGGTATAATAATCTACTATAATTTTAATAAATATATTATATTATTATTATATATATTATTTATTATATTATTTATACGTATAAATGTATATATGTTTGTGGGATGTGTTTAAAAATGTCCCAAAACTCTCATCCATGGCGACAATTGCCCCCTGGGGAATTGATTTTTGGGGTGACTTCAATGCGTATCCGGCGTGACTGAGCTGGCTAGAGATGTCTGTGGCCTCCATGGTTTTGGGAGGACCCAGTAGCGAGAACAGCCTCCTTCCCCGGGACTTTGCACCCCTCCCAGGAATGAGGATTTTTGGCCCCGGTACCAGTGTTCCAAACCCACACACTGGACATTGTTAGCAATACGGTATAGGACCAAGGAGAATGACCAAATTCTTTTAGCACGCCCCCCTGGGGGGATCCCCCAGAATGCAGAGTTTACCAGAGTGCCGAGTTCTGTGGTACTGACCATGGGTTGGGTTATGGCTACCCTACGGTCCACTTCAAAAATCCCCGCCCCCCAGTTCACCATGGCAGTCTCTATCATTCACAGAATTGATAACCTGAGTACCCGTTGCTTGTGGGAATTCACCAGCGGAAACACTCGAACGCCCGGGAGACCATTTAGCATACACCTGAGGCCCCAAGGGCAAAATTTCCCATCTCCCTGGAGACATGGGGGCCCTGGAGGCTTGGACATGCCTGGAAGGGAAAAGGAACAGTTCTCGGGAACCCTGCTGAGGAGTTTAAAGGCCATTTTTTGGGTAAACGATTTTTGCCCTGCCTGCCAACCCCCTGAAAAAGCTGAATTTTAAGCCCCCTCGCAGATGACTGCAGTCGCTCAGTGGATGGCGGATATCTCAGAATTTTGGGGCTCGTGAAAGTTGGGCTAAAATACTTTTAGTAGGTGTACCAGGGACCCCAAAAAGTTATCTTGGATGCAAGTGACATCACAAAACCCGTGCCCGACCCCCCCATCAGCGAGGGAACCTCCTACCTTAAAGAGGTTAGTATGACGATTTTCCAAATTTAAGTGTGGGAAGGCAGGCAATGTGATATCCTGCTGAATTCTAAAGGGGGGGTAACCTATGGGTCGGGCTTTCATACAGTCTTGCTGCCATTGGGGTCTGGGTTTATTTTCCCCTGACCTGTTTAGGGGTGTTTTTATAAATATACTAAGTTATTTTTTTAAAGTGGACCCAAAAGGCTGTTTATCACGTGGATCCAAGTCCCCAAATAGGACCATTCACTCAGCGAGGGCACAGAATGACGCATTGTTATCTGATTTCTGGATCTCGCCTTGAACCTTCAGTTTGACCAGAGTTGAGCCGGTAAAGCGTCGGACTAAGACCCTCCTCCAGGCCAGGTTGACCGACGCCCGCTAACAATCAACAGACACTTTAGCCCTAATGCCAGGGCGCTATATATAGCGTGTGATTCACCTCTCACATGTGTGCTGAGTCCTACATACATTTTTTTTTTTGACTGCATTGTGTCACCGCAGCATAGCCTTTTACAATACTGGTAGCATGAGCATCGCGTGATGCTGCTCCTTTTTCAGCTGCTAGCACGAACACCTACTGAAGAAAGAAGAAAATCCGCTAGGCACGCTTAAGAGCAAAAAAAAAAAAAAAAAAGCATGTAAGTACACATTTAGCGGCCTGTGTCCGAATTATTTCATTCTTCCTTCTTTGTCCATAAATTGTGAAGCGTTGTTGATGTCAAAAGAGTAAAGCACAGCAAAATGGCCACGTTACTCACACTACTCTTAGACCTCAAGATCGCATTTAACTGTTCGGGACTCGACAGAATCATTGTCAATAAACATAAATATCAATTAATCTCCTCGTGCTTAGCAGATTTATGTTTCACCTCAACGAATTTAACGTGTCATGGAATTTATCCTATACACGAATATACATTTCATCTTATCTCGATTCCTCCCCTCGCCCTCGACCTTGACCCAACTTCTTCTTTCCACTTGTGGCAGGGGAAGAAGATCGGAAAGCGGTCAAGACATAACGATCGCTAGGTTACCCTGTAATTGGTATTTGTATGATGCCCTTAGACGGATTCAAACATAAGCCATTGTACATGCTTTGATGACGTCGACACGTTCTATCGGCGCCTAGACAGTCCTTAACAGGTAGTAAACGCAATTTATTAATATTATATATAGAATATAGCGTAGGATCTCCTCCCTATATCATAGTGCCACAGGTATTGCCATATTACCCCCGGGTTAGCATAAAAGCCTAATAGATATGCCCCACGCCTGACGGCTTCAACAGTAGGTACAGGCTAAAACTGAAGTTATTCTTTTGTTTTTTTTTTTTTTTTTTTTTTTCTCGTTACGCATCGGACAACTTCGTGTATGGCTGTTATGACCGCAGTAGCTCTACGTCCGTTCCGTAGATTAATGTGACGACTAGGTTAGCCTAGATAATTATTCACTTATTAATCACACCTTCCTCACCATAACCTCTCTGAAGCGATAGTATGTTTGGGTAATCCAGCCAATCATAGTAGATTCAGCATAAATATTGAGAGATGATCATGAAGAGCGCCCATACACAGAGACGCAGAAAAGAGCCAGCGTTATTTATAGATTTTTTTATTTTTTTCTTCCTGCGCGTCGAGTCGCTCAGTCAAAGCGTACAGCACTTGGGAGTATAGGAATCCCTCGTCGATGAAGATCTTCTAACAATGTATAGTAGACGTACCTAGGCAGTCAGATTTTGACACTGAGAAGATTTTGATGTTAAGATAGTCTTAGCGAATAGTTTTCATCGTCACCATTCATCCACCTTCATGTTATGTACATTCTGGATAATCATTAAATGTGATTCAATGAGTTAGTTGTGAATAATTAATAGTAGCCATAGCTATATACCTCAGTATTTATAGTAGTTGAACACTTAATATTCGTGTTTGATCGAATTCATACTTGCTAGCTGAGGTCACTCTCGCATTCCACTCTCATTCACGCCTAGATGTCACTCACACATGGCATACACACACACACTCATCACTCATCCACGAGGACAAAAGACACTAGAACCTTTCATAATAGAAGTCTGATTGAAATGTCTTAGTTCCGCCGTAAAGATTTATTGATGTATCTCTTCCTTAGCCGCAATTGTCAGTCGTGATGAGTGACTCGCTACATAGACACTAAAGTCTATTTACTTCTCTGTGCTGGACAACAGTGGTTAATCAAGTAAATCCTTGCGGGATTGCCATTATCGTTTCCCTTATCTACTCCTCATATCTATAGAGACGGGTGGTAGTTCAAGCGCAGTGGTCCTATGAGGCATCGCTACTGATGCTCCTCTTCTATTCTTCTTTATCTTGTGAATATAAAACCAAAACTCTCCCAAAAAGACGGAAAATAATAAAAACCGCAAATTTTATAGATATAACCAGTTAGTGTGGATACTTAAGCCCCCCTTCTCGTTGCCTTTCTTATTTACTCTCTTACTTCTGGCCCCTTACAGTGTATGAATATAGGTTTACCCACATATATTGAACTCGGACGATGATAGCCGACACAGGGCAGAAAGGAGACCTGCCTTTGCCTGACCTAGTCATCTTAGTATGCCCCTTGGGAAGACGTAATCGAACATGCCATCACCATAGGCATGACGGAACAGGATGTTCGTACAGAGAGGTGTTAATGCCTATCCAAGATGATATTGGACGGCGCTGCCTAGCCGACCCCCCCCTAGAGCCTGAAGCCATAGATACAGCACGAAGATTACCCGAGGCACTGTAGGAGATTACGAGCCAAGCCGCCCAGGAGAAGGATCACTCTTGCCGACGAGACATCTGCCTTGTAGGACGCTGTGGACTGAAGAACGCTCGCGAGACTTCAGACGACCTGGGCGAGGACTTACGAGGAAGTAACTAGACGGATCCGAAGTACAAGGAGGACCTGTGCGAGACTTTCGAAGGACGTCGTTGCGAATCGAGGATGGACAGATTTACACCAACGACAGGAAGAACACGAGGACAAGTAGCCACGAAGATGCCACCAGGACAATGCACGCCTAAGCCCGACGAAACAGACCAGCAAATTAGGTCACCCTTGATGACAAAATCAAGGTACCTCGAGGGAAAGGCCGCGAGATAGGTAGGACGATGCAACTTATAGCCATATACATAAGACTATGGTTAACCAGGGACCCACATGGCCTGTTACCATGTGCGATTCAAGCTCCCAAATAAGAACCACTTCACTCAGCGAAGCTCAGAGATGTAGATGACGTATGTTAATCTGATCTCCTCGCTTGAACCTCTCAGTTCGTACGCCAGAGGACAGCTATATGGTAAGGTATAGGCATAAGCCTGCGACTCGCTGCACCCCCGGAATACAACCCATACCCAAATAAAGACACTGTTCAGCTGTGTTCAATACTAGTGTGTTGTAACTATTAGCAATATAAGAGTTAGCCGTTGGTAATAAGTATTATAAATACCCTATGTTCACATTAGCTACTAAGGAGCATAGCTATTTTTACATGGTGGGTCATACTAACTCTAGGAAGTGGACAAAGGGATAATGCGACTGTAGCAAACTACCTGTGGCTATTACACCTGTCAGCATACCAGGTAAAGTTTCCGCACACACTTCTGAAACGATCCACGACAACTTTACTATGGCATCAGAGTCGCCCTATATTAGCACTTCGACGAATGTAGTGGAATAGCCAGCGTGTCTTCGGAATCATCGTCTTGATTCTTTTGCTAACAAGTCAATTCGCTGACGAGAAGAGCCGCGTATAGTGCAGCGACTCATGTATCCAACTGACAGCTACACTAGTGAGATCTGGTATGGAGACCTGTTATTGCATAATCAGGATCACCAGCTCATTCTAAATGTGCACCTAGCCACTCTACCATGTGTTAGGAATACCTCTGCCATCAGGTTGTCGTCTTGCAGAACAATCCTGGCAGGAGGCCGTGGTCCAACCAGCGGAGCGTCAATGGCTAGGCAGGTAACGAGGACCTGCCGAGGAGGATATTAAGAGAGCGGCGAGCGGCCTGCCCTGGAGGCTCCGCATTTAGGGACCCTCGTGCTGGAAGCAAAGGGTGCGATGCAGCACCGTGCGCCCCTCGTCGGCCATATAGTCTTGATGATGATGATACATAAAAAATGACACAGGACACAATCCCAATAGTATTGAGCTTTAACATAGTAGATAAGCTGAAGTGACAAGGAGAATCCAATTTTCTGGAGTCTAGCTTCTCGATTAGGTGTCGGTCAGTAATCAAGGACATCCCGCGCCTATATCCTCAGAACATTTATGGAAAATATGAGTGGCTAACGCCTTTACCCGAAGTCCCTAAGATAGCTCAGTAAAACATGCTTTCAAGCAAGAGGAAGTGTCTTTTTTAGCTTGAGATAGGACAAAAGCTGCCCAGCATATTTAAGCCAAACGTTCCATAGTGGAGAAAAATAGTCTATAGACTAAGTTGTGCGGTACACATATTCATGGCCACTCTTTTCATGTTCAAACGGGTGCCAATATACTAACACACACACATATATGATACTGCCCCATGTGTAGATTCGATCGGTGTGCGATGCTACATACATACAGATATACCCTCACTTTTATACATTTTATTTGTTTTTTTCCAAGTGCCTGTCCCACAAGGATGTTGGCGATCATGAATTTCATGATTTTCTTCGGCAATTTAGAGCGGTGGTTGCATATAGCCATTGTTGCTTTTTGCGAGGTCACCATCTCTATTCTACCCGAGTCTGCGGACGGCACTGACCTAGGGCTGGCTACCACCTAGTGCGGCTAGGGTAGGACAATCGAGGGTGACATGTCCCTTGCCCGAAGGGAACAACGCGCGGCCGGTGACTCGGAACCTGAACTCAGATTGCCGTCGTTGTATGACAGCTCCTTGAGCTCCTAAGCTCTAACCACTCAGGTTACGCGGCCTTTTTAAGGCTGAGTAGCGTTCATGTTCATGAGCCGCCGTGGTCACAGCATGGATACTTAATGAGTTTTCAATGTTGTCGTATGATCTTTGAGTGAGTACGTGGTAGGGTCCCCAGTTCTAGCACGGAGAGTAGCGCGGGTGTGCTTACTTTATAGGTAATCATTCTCTCTCATGTTATCGGGCTTGGGAACAGCATGATTGGCGGGCCTTTGGGGACACAGGGCCTAGGTAGGCAAGCGATGGCCGTTCTTGCCCAAGGGACACGCGCCGGCCGAGTGACTGAAACTCGATCTCAGATATGCAGTCGTCGCCAGTCTTAGAGATCCGAAGCCTCTAACCACTCGGCCACGCGGCCTTCTCACTATACTAACTATACGAACAAATAAGGAACATAATCGCGCAAAACCCAGAAAAAGAAGGTCTGCAAAAAGAACTTATGCGTCACCTGAAGCCAGCAGAAATAAAATGAGTAAAAGACAATACGATAATCAGTAAAGTTAGTTCATGATACATGGTTACATAACATCGCTAAATAACGACCTAAACTCAATGTTCATGAATGTCACTTAGCACTCTACGCGTATATTGCCACGAGAGATATGACGTCATACTGACTGGCTGTGTTAAACTATTTTTTTTTTTTTCTTCCGCTTGGTTTATTTCGTATTACCATTCGCAGATATAAAAGAAGATAGCTGTAAAGACGCCTCACTTTTTGTCTACAAATGAAAAGACGTTGACCTATGCAGGGTTAGAGATGCGTGCCGCTAGCGTTCGCTCCTATCAAAGCACACAAGCAACTGACGCGAAGACAGTATGGTTAATTCGAGCATATAAGGAACCACTAAAGAACTATTAGAAAATCTGTATTCTAGTCAATCCTGCTCGCATTAAAGAAGTAATATCAGATGTCAATTACCACATAGTGCTCAAATCCATAATAGTCGGAGCAGTCCGACAAAATCACTATTGCATTACCATTACTACATTAATATCCCTTTACCATTGCACTGTGTTGGCTATAAAACAGAATTTCTCGAAATGGTCCGCTCTATCTGATTCTGCTGGGATAAATTCTTGATTGTTCGACATAAGGTTTAGGGTCGGATACTAGAAATAAATACTTAATGTGGTAACAGGCCTTTTGCTACTAATAAATACAAAATAATAATTAGTATTATTGTACCGCGCAGTTTGCTCGCCCCGATTAGGATCCAGCCCCTGATGACACGTCTCGCTGCCCTTTTATGAAGACACACTTTATTATCGCCAGTGTTAGATCATCAAACACGCACCATCACCAGCACATACACACCCAACAACTACTTCACTACTTTCTGTTTAGAGACTTACAACGCCACTCACGATTACAATGCCATCACCACATATCACAATCAGTAGTTTCCTGTTACATCAACTATCACTAACTACGCCACTACACTATACTATCATCACGTTATCACGACATACCCACTCATCACTACCTCACATCACACAGACACCACCACCACAAACCACCATCATCACACACACAGCGCCTACATACTACCAACCATACACTACATACGCACATTCAACATCATCATAAAATATTATCACAGCCACCACTTCACCACACCCTTATACTACTCTCATTCTCTCTCTCGTCTATCTCGCTCTTACTGCTCCTCTACTCTCTATCTCCTCTCCTACTACTCTCTCTCTCCTCTACTATCTCCTCTCCCTCTCTACTCTCTCTCATCTACTCTCACTGTCAGCGGCGCGGCAGGCCTATGAGCTAGGTAGTCCGTGCCCCAGCTAATTCATATGTCTATGTAGCTTGTGTTGTCGCCGCCGCTAGACTACAACAATAAGCAGGCTGGCTATTATGATTACGAAACTGTTTCTCGGGCGATGAAATAGATAATACATTTTGTCCTTTTTATACATACGCTCATAGAAGTGAACTGGATTGAGTGAATGGCTGAAGGAGCAATTAGCGAGGCTCATGATCTTGATGCAAGGCGTAAACGATAAACTCGGCGGTGATAACGTTTCCACCATGTTAAGCTACTGCACGAAAGGCCATCCCGCCCATCACCTCCATATCATTATCTTTATTGCTCACGCCCGCGGCGACATTCGCCCCCTTGATATCTGCCAAATCCAAAAGCGCGACCTGATTGAGGCTGACCAACACTCAACGAGGTGAACTAAACAGCTCGTGCGCACACGCAGCAAACAATGTTGAGTCGATGCGGGAGATTAATCATGTCCTTGCGTTGAGTGATGTGGGAAATTCCTTTTCATTATCAGTGTCATCACTGTTATCACATCCAATAGCCACCATGCCTACCCTTACCGACTGTCTATTGGCCATACATCATTAGCAATCGATGTATCAGTAACAGAACGGGAGTGGAATGTGGCGGATTTACTAACAATATTGAGATAATTCGCGAACTGACATATATATGGCTGTATATTCGTATCTATAATACATTATAATCCGTATACTACAATAATAGTGCTTTCACGTACATGAAAATGATGCTAATTCCATTTTCAGCATTTATTGTTTGTTAGTATCACCCCCCGCAAAAAATAACATAAGTATATTACTACCTTCTTTTCCTATTGCTTTGCTAATATTGGCACATGTTACATAAGCTTAGTGATCTATCAATACCGCCCATCATGCCTCGCTCCGTGCTTCCAGGACGAATGGGAAAGCGTCTCCCGAATCCCGAGGGGAGTGAGTAATAGTGAGCTTACGATCCGCGCCTACCCATAATAATGGCTGCTCTCATTGATTACAGTTGATCACTCAATGCCTACCGGTTGAGGTAAGTATACTCGACATTACCGAGCGCGTGAAAGTCGAAAGAAAAAACTGACGAGTTCGATCACATGATAGTATGAGAAAAAGGACAGATGTACATCTTCTTTTTTCGTATTCTAAGGCTTATAAGCTTGTGTTATTTCTTACTCTTTCTTTACTTTAGTGCTAATCTCCATGCATGAAATAAAAGAAGGGCAGAATCATCAATACGAAAACTAACCTTACGGAAATCGTATGGGAAGCAATACAGCACTAAAATTTAATACAGAAAGAAGAATCATACTGAAATTGCAAAGCGAAATACCATGGCGACAACTGCACTGCCAAGGTCGTGCATCTAAATACTAGCATTCATTTCTGAAGTGATGCATTAGTGCGAAGAAATACACATGAAACAGGCAGCAGATGCCAGGTTAATGGTAAGAAATACAGCTTGATGAATGAGCTTGTCCGTTGTTATCGGACAATCCTTTAAGACATAGGAAGATGTTTTGATAATGCATTATATTATTCAAAGAAAATAGGAAGTTTGTATGTGAAAATTTGTTATAATGGTGAAATCATAAGAAAGGAATAGCGATTGAGATAAAGCACGACAAGGAAAAAATATCTCATAACAAAATTTCGATTAAATAAATACAGACGCATCATGTAATGCGAAATTAAAGAAGTATATCTAACATCAAGTAGAAATCTGTACTATATCTATTTATGTTCGTCGAGTTTTCCTTTTATTCATTGCTCTAGCATTATACCCAGGAACTCTCAATTTTTCCTATTTCTTGGTTACCAATACACATTGTGTGTGTAGCTGTTCATGTTTAGTCCCTTAATCATTTATCCTCTGTTAAGAATCACGTGGTTGTACGCGCGCGCGCGCGGTGCTGTCGGCATGATCGCCATCGTAGTACATATATGTATATATCAAATATATATAAGTATATATATAGATATTATATATATACTATTATAATTTAATATATATATCTATGCTGCTGTCGTGTTCTCGTAGTGTGTGTATTGTATCTAAATTAGATATGCAAGATGTGTGCATGTAGATGTGTAGTGATTGTGCCGTATGCTGTGTGCCCTATAACGGGCCCCTATCCAGACTCCATTACATCGCTTGCAGAGTTTAATTTGATACTGCGTATTCGGTCCCCTGACTCGTTTATTTTGAGAGTGCATACCACGCTCAGTATTAAAACACACAAGACATAAGTACTAGTTATAATACGGGCGCGCGGAAGGGGTCACGGTCATACTGCCCCGAGAGAAGCGAGGGGAGCGGAGATGACCTAGTGCGGCTGGGTGGTAGCTATAGCACGAATAAACCCGAGTATAAACGAGGTCAGATATAAAATGTCGACCTCCGCCCCCTCGCTGAGCGGATGATGTCAGTCTTTATTATGGGACATTGGATCCAAGTGGAAAACAGCACGTCGGCTACCACTAGAGTAACAGATTAGAATTATCCACATCTGTACAGAAATAGAATATCAACATGCTTATATTAGCCTCGGCCATCCTCTCGCGACTCCGCTCGCCCTCGAGGCCCGCCTCAAGGGTGACCTTAACTTCGGGCTGGATTCGATCTCTCGTATCTCCGCTAGCGTAGTCCTGCTAGCCTTTTAGTGCTTACGTCATAGTAAGTCCTAATCCATCCTGTGTCCTCTTGTGCCTAACTGTCCCCCGTCCTCGTATCACACGTCCTCGAACAGTCCTCGCAAAGGTCCCCATCTCTGTTCTACTGACTTAGGATTCGCTTCCTTGACCTCCCTATCGGAGTCCTCATGGCCCAGGACTAACTCTGCGGCGTCCTCATCACACGTCCTCAAGATCTCGTCAGGTCCTTACTCGCGTCCACACGTCATCGCTAATACTTAATCCGGATTTACGGCGCGTCGGGCAGGGGCCGGCATCTCCGGCGCGGCACCCACTGATATCATAGCCGCTAACAAGCCTTCTGAGTATGAACGGATCTCGAGGACGTCACGCCAGCCACAGCATTCTGGGGCGACTGATACCCCAAAACCATGCGGCCAAGAGTGTCGGTTCGCTGGATACTACGGGGAGTTGGCAGTCGCAAAACTTTTCTGACGACAATCTGTCGTGGGCCTATGGCGCATCTTCGATGAGTCCTTCGTACAGATCCTAAGGTTGGGGGAGTCTCCTTCGGATGCCGTGTCGGTCGACCTGCAATATAAAGTGGGGAGCCAGACATTACACGAAGGAGCTCAGTAGAGATAAAGAAAGCAACAGAGAAGATGGGGGCTGCGTAATTACCACTAGCGGTGCTAATTGCTAACAATTATGTTTTTAAGATTGGTTTTTAACTATTTTCGTCTGTTTTTCATTTTGTGTATTATTTTCACAAGGTAAAGAAGAAAACTAGAGAGGGAGTGTCAGTAGCGGTACGTATAAGACCTATCTTGAACTAATATCAACCAACTCTGATAGATATAGAGAATAAGATAGCGGAGACATCGGCGATCCGGCAAGTCCGAAGATTATTGAACCATAGTCGTCACATAGATAAGAAATAGATAGTTACTATGTACACAGACAGGCGCCAGACAAAATCTGCGAGGAGGCTAAAGAGATAATCTTTACGCCAGGCCACAATACATGAAAAGGGATAGATCGTCTTTTATCTGTGGTTGTGATTGATGATGATGAATGTGTGTGTGGTGTGCCAAAGTGGTAGAGTGACAGCAATCGTTTTAATGAGAGGGTAAGCGAGGCGTGACCTCCACAGAGACTCGAATCACAACACGAATATTCAGCGTTCACATTATAATAAAACTCGAGTAAATAGCAATGCTAGGCTTTTAAGATTATGCATTAACGACACATTGAATTCACATATAATGCATATGCGACAGAATGCACCTACGCATGAATCGAATGGGGACATGAAAAATATTCGCCAAATTTTATACAAGCAAATCACTTCTCTTTTTGGTCAGAAATCGAACCGCGCAAGGGGACATGTCTAGACATTTGCACGTCAGACTTCAATAAAATCAATAACGGAGGATCTATACCCAAATGCCGCTATATAGACATGAAGCGATACGAGCCCAGAACGATGAAGTTATCCTGCTCATCTTCTGCTCTCGTAATCTGTAATGGGCGCTCGCAAAATTCCGAAGGGATATATAAAATTTCAGAATCATCACAAACGCTTGGCAGGTAACACCCAAAACATGCAGCCGGATTAAGAGGAGTGAGCATGCCGTAAGAAAGGTCAGTGATTAATAGGCGAATAAAGCTATCTAGCCCTTCAACCCTAGGCCTACATATAATTAACGGACGTACGCGGGTCACACCGACTCAAAGGGAGCCTGATAGTCAACGACGGGAGCGCAGATACATTGCGTTCACGCCCAACCCGGCCGTCATATTGTTATTTGTTTTTGCTTTTTTTTTTTTTTTAAATGCGAGCCAATCCTGTAGCACTATGAAAGCGAGCGAGCAATCCTAAAGCTATATTCAAAGATAATACTATTTAATGAAATGCGTACAAAGCTTCGCTCTAGCGCGATAGAACGTCGTCACAAAGCAATGTCAACAATGCTTAGGTTAAGCTCCCAAATAAAGAGGACCAAGCCGGCGTCATGTGACCCTACCTCACGACGACATAGACGGGAAAGAGAAAGTGAAGGTCAGCGCAATGGTCGGGGCCGATACGGGTAGAACGAGATAAAATGAAAATGAGTATTCAGCTCATAAGAAAAATCACGAACGAGCCTCGATATAAATTCGTGCTAGATGAACAATATAATTCTTAAAAACGAGAGAAATAATTAATTACTTTAACTAACGGAACGATATTTCATGTTTATTGATCACTATACTCCCTGCTCGCACGGAATGCGATACTCGAGCGGGCGAAGACTAGTGGAGAAACGTGCCCATTTGCTTGTCATTAGCACCATTTTAACCACCAAAAAACAACGTTTAACAAGTAGGAGAGGAAGGGAAAAGATAAGAAGGGGCCCAAAACGGTGTACTTTACGTGTTTTTTTTTTCTTAGCATGTACCTTGAAGCGGGCGGGAGACGGAGTTTCTTCAGGGGGTGGTGTGTCCGTGTATTGCATGCAAACAATAAGGATCGCAACGGCCCCGGCTGCACCAGATATAACAGTATGCTTACTCAAGTACAGTAGCCTGACAGCGCGACGACCAAAACACACCGAGTAAAGGGGAAAAAACCAAAAAATTATTACAAATCCCAAAAAAAGAAAAAAAAAAACAAAACAAAAAACGGGTGAACAAAACGCTACCGACGAAGCTAAGATCTTTACTACTAAAGGCCGTCAAAAGCGCGCGGGAGGCCACGGTCAGCACTGCCCGAGAGAGGGCGAAGCTGACCCTACCGGTCGGTCGTGCCTCCACGAATCCCCGGAGGGAGGCGAGAGTGACCATACGCCGTCGTAGCTTGGCACGAGACTCCCGATCCGACCCGTCAAACGCAGAGTACAGATATAAATAGTGACCTCCGCCCCTCGCCCATGAGCGGGTGGCATTCTTATTTGAGCGATATTTGAGATCCAGTGCGAAAAACAGCCACTGTTCGGCACTACACTCAGGTAACAGAATAGAAATTATCATACATTCTTAACAGAAATAGATATCCACAATTTCATAAGTGTGTGGTGTGTGTTATGTGTGTGCGTTCGGTGCGTGTCGCTTGTGTGCGGTGCGTGTGCATAGGATGATTTGGTGTTGTGCCTGTTGTAGTAGTGTGTGTGTCGCGTGCCTGCGCTCTGGTGTGTGTGTTGGCGTGTGGGCTTAATGTTGGGCTCTCGGGGTTGCTATATATATATATATATAATATATATATATATACTATTATACTATATAATATATATAGATATATATATATGGTACGCTATATATTATTATATAAAAGATGTGTATGTGTGTTCTGCTGTAGTAGTGTGTGGTGGTGGTGGTGTTTTATGTGATGCTGCGTGTGACGTTGTACTGTGATCAGCGTGTATGCGTCGGTGTAGGTGCGTGTGTGTGTGTGTGAGTGTGTGCGTGAGGCTAGCGTGTGCGTGTGTATGACGTGAACTGTTCTGTTTGCTGCGTGCCTACGCCGGTGGTGTGTGTGTGGTGTGTGATCCGTTAGGGTGGTGTGGGTCGTAGCCGGTTGATAGCGGTGTGGTGTTATATATTATATATATATTATGATAATATATATATTAGTTATTAAGTCATATCATATGTATGTAATAGATTACAGTTATATTATAAGTATATATATAATCAATAAATAAGTAATGATTGTAATATTTAGGTTCCAAAAACAAGGTATGCGATAGTCACTGTTTTTAAGTCAGTGTGAGATTTTGCCTCCGTATAATGAAAAGTCAGCAATAACAATTCACGCAATTAGATTAATTAGTGAATAATCAGTGCTCATCCATTAATCAATCCTTTAAAAGATTTTTATCTTCTACATAACGAAACATAGGAATATTTTCCAAATGTGAAAAACCCTAATATAATGTTTCTATTTTAGTGATTTCAAACAACATTGCCAAAAAAGTGTGGTATTTTTGCTGATAATTGAATAGATTTAAGCTAATTTCACTGCTGTTGATGCTAAATCATTATTGCCTATTGCGATTTCAACTTTTTTCTACCATAAAAATACAGATAGTATAAACTCTTTGATGATGTAATCCCATTCATATAATTGTGTTTCTTCTAGAACTGTAAAATTTAATCATACGGAATAATGAAAATGGCATTTTTTTACAAACTCAAGAAAGTACTAGAATAGTAAAAATGGCCAACCTGAAGTCTTACTAATTGCTATGATACTTAAAATGCAGCGGCTTTCTAGCCATACATGAATTTCAGGTGCAATTAGATTTGAAACAATTCATCTTTTGTCGGGTTATACCTATGCAAACTGCGACATTATATGAGTCAAGATCTCCTGTCGATGCTGTATCTAACATAATGGTAGTTATGCCAATTGACCCTTACTACTTAAAAATGTCAGCCTATGTGCGTTATACACACACCCCCACACACACACACAAGCCACACACACCACACGCGCACGAACGCACACACGCCACGCACGCACGCCCACAGCACACACAACAACCCACACACACACACACACACACACACACAACCACACAACACACCACACATAGAATTAGTTTATAATATAAGTATACGAATATATAATATATATAGTTTATATATATATTATAATAATTTCATATTATCTATGTAGATGCTATTAATTATTATAGTATATATATATAATATTATATATATATATATTTCTAATTAGCTATATATATATTCATAAATTTATAGTAATATTTATAATAATATTATATTATATAATATATATATAATATATATATATCATATTATACATATCGTGACTATATATATGTATATACATATATGTATGATGTGTGATGCGTTCGCATAAAAAATAAACTCATACAACCACTAAAGCGACAATGGCTATGCAGGTAACAGGGGTAGTCATAGTCTTTTTTGCTGAGGCTACAACACAGTGAGGGAACACGCCGACGACGATGTCTTAAGGGTAAATCACTGAGTGAGCCGGGCGGTCGCGCGTCATTATCACTCTTTTAGCATCTGGACACGAAACTTGAAAGGAGAGTCATGACTCGCAGCATACACTTAAATAGACCATCTCGCCTCTCAATGAGGCGATAAGGCAGTGTCTTAATCGACTAGAGACCACGTGACAAAAGCCACGCAGCGCCTATTTAACTCGTCTAATGGGTACACCATTGCTGCTTATGTACACGCCATAGTTTCGTCGCGTGTGTAGTGTGTCGGGGCGGGTGGGCAGGGGCGTAATGATCAATCTATAACACACAATGTTAATGCTAATGATAATAAAATTTGCATAAATCAAAGTAATAGTAATGACGCATAATTATGATGATAACGCTACTAATAACCAATGGATAATGATAATAATGACATAGACAATGCTCATCAATATTGATGATGTATAAAACAACTAAAACATCAACAGCAGATGATCAAATGAAACAGTAATGATAATGATCGAGTGCGCAGTGGATACACAATAATAATAAACCACAGGATAATAATAATAATAACAATTAAAATAATAATAACAATTTAATGCATAAGGAAATATGATGATGATAATATATAATTATGATAATAATAATACTATTATGCATAAATAATACATAATATATTAATAACAATAGAAACTAATAAGCAATAAATCAAGGATCTATGAATACAAAATAAGATAATGATAATAATAATAATAACAATGCATAATGCAATTAGATAAATGAATAATACAATGATAAATAATAATGATAATGCATAAGAAGAGAAGAAGAAGAAAGAGAAATTTGATAATAATAATATTAAATATATAACAAGTAACCAGCCCAATAATGAATAATGATTAATAATAATGACTCTAATAATAATAACTAATAATAATAATTATTATTATTATATTATTAATAATAATAATAATTATTATTATTTCATTTTATTATTATTATATAATTATTATATTATTATTATATTGTTGTTATTTATTATTTATTATCATTATTATTATTATAATACATTATATTATTATATTATCATAAAACCCTAAGATGATTAATAATAATAAAATAATAATAATAATGATTCTTTTTTATAATAATATTATTAATAATACATAATAGATAATAATCACAATGCAAATCATCAATAGAAATAATAGATTATAATTATAAGAAAATGATTAAAAATGATAACAATAATGAAAATCAATAATAGCCAATTAATAATAATTATCTATAATAATTATAATAATTAATAATTATAAATATAATGATAATAATAAAAAAATAATAATAATAACAAGAATAATAATGATAATAATAATTGAAAATATTAATGAATGATAAATAAAACAAATAAAGATAACGATGCATAAATTATAATCAAATAATAAATAATAATATAATAATAATAATAAATATATAAATAAATATCATAGTAATAATATAGTAACAATAATAAGATATAATAATAATAAATACTAATAAATCAATAATTCATATAGTAATGATAATAATAATAATGACAAAATAACAATAACAATGATAATAATAATAAATAGCAAGAATACTAAAACAAATCACTAACTATATGATCAATAATACATAATAATGATAACAATTATGACGATGATAAGATGATGTTGAATAATAACTTCATTATAATAATAAAAATAAGTAAGCCAAGGATAAGAACATAATGATAATGATAATAACCAATCATAATGCCTAATAATGAAGAAATAATGAAACAATGATAATGTAATAATAATTAATAATAATAGATAATTGCCTAAAAGATAAATAATAACAATACTAGTAATGATAATATAATGAAACAATAATAAAATAAATATAATGCTAATAATTATATACAATAACAAAATTGACTAATGATAGGTATAATGATACATAAAATAATAATAGTATTTAATAGCTAATAATAACAATATCAACAGTAATAATAATAAAGATATGATTCAGTGGATAATGTATAATAAAGAGTAAGCGATGCATAAGTAATAGCATATACTGCTGCCTACATTAGCCAATATCTTATAATAGTAACAAAACAAAAAAAAAATAGTAATAACTATATTATACTATATAGTAATATATTATATATATATATCTAATATAACTTAAATATATTAATACAGATACCATGAGAATAATGATGATGTGATGATAAAAACAATAATAATAATGATAATGTATGATTAAAAATTTATGATGATGATCATGATGATAATAATAATAATATAAAAAATAATAATATAATAATAATAATAATAATAGTTCTTTTTTTTTAACTAAAATAATGATAATAATAACAATAATAATAATTAATAATAATCATATAAAATAATAATAATAATAATAATAATAATAATACAAAAAAAATAATAATCCCAAAGATGAGATGAGATGATAAGATAAAATTGTAAAAAGTTGATAATAATAATAATAAATAAAATAAAAGACTGATAATCAGAGTCATAGTAATAGGATAATAATGTCATAATGAATAATAATGATACTGAAAAAATAATACATGATTGAAAATAACAGTTGAGAATATTGATTTTTTAATAAAATTTTATTAATTATTATTATCTCATTTACTATCATTAGTATTATTATTACTATTATTATAATATAACAACAGCAATAAAAATAATAATGATGAGAGGCTGTATGATGATAATAAATAATAATAACAATAATAGAAATATCTGATAATTGTATACTAATCACCCAAAATAAGAGATGTGAATATAGCAGTTCAATAGTAATATTAATAATAATAAGCGATATAATGCTAGTAATCAATAACAGCAGATGAATGCGTGCTTCATGATAATGCAAAATAACAAATGATAGTAATCGATCAATAATGATAATAACCTAATAATGATATAAAGTGATGATAATAATAATAATAATAATAATAATAATAATAATAATAAGAAGAGAAGAAGAGAAGAAGAGAACAGACGTATCATAATAATAACAGTAATAAATAATTATAAGATAATTATTAATTATTATTATTATTATTATTATTGATGCAGTTTATTATTTATCATTATTCATCATTATATCACTTATTGCTGAACTAGTTGTGTATTATCATATTATATATTATTTATCTATTAATTTTAAGTATTTCATATTTATTATTATCTCATTAGATATCTATATGTATATTAATAATAACAATAAATAGATACGTCATAATAATGGCAAATTAATATATAAATATATATGATGATAATGATAATAATTAATGAATAATAACAATAATGCTAAAAATGCCAGCCAACGAACGGCATAGCCTATTTTTCTTTTTAATATCAATATTATGACAAATGATATTATTATTAATGATGATGCAGTGGTGATTTTATCTATATATATCTATGTCTATTATGGCGAATTATTATTATAGTATTATAATTACTTCATTATTAATAGATTAGTATTTATTATTATATATTTATTATTTATCATTATTATTATTACTCTATTGTAATATATTTATTTTCATCATCATTCCCCATTATTAACTATTAGTATTCAGTATCAGCGATTAGTGACTTTATTAATCATTAATCCAGTATTATCATATATATCCATTGTTCATATTACTCACTATCGATCTATCATTATCAAATGTACATTATTAATTCATTATCATCATCATTAATTCATATATGTATGCGACATTTGTTTATGATGATAATGATGATGATGATAACGATTATGAGATGAAGCAGAAGATGAGATGATGATGATGATGATGATGATGAGATGATGATGATGATGATGATGATGATGATGGATGAGATGCAAGCATCGAAGTATGATGTATGAGGTGATGAGAGATCTCTGAAATTATAAGTGTGTGATGGTGATAGATTGAATACGATGATAATGAGATCTATGATTGCCATTAACATTGAGCATCATTTTAGGTATTATCATTATGTAGTCATTATCTAATCATACCATTTATATTATCATTATCATTATTAATTATTAAGTATTATATTATATTACTATTATGATTATTATTATCATTATGATTATCTATTATATCTATTCTATGCATAAGCATATAATCATTCATCATTAATATCATCATTGTCATTATGATTGTTATATACATTACATATAACTATCTATTGTCATTAGCAAATATTATTACTAATCTTATGCATGATTTATAATTGTTATCATTGTTATATTTCATTGTCATGATCATTTTTAGTCATAGCTATTAAGTAGCTTATCGCAATATCGATAATCCTTACTTTTATCATCTCCGAGCAGCTTAGCTTTGTACTATCATCTGCGGCCTGATTGACGCATTAATAGTCCCCCCCTACGCCAAGTGTAACTATCATACATGATAGTTGTCCATAAATGACAGAAAGACGACGAAGGAAGAGAGAACCTTCTTACATTTTTCCACACTGAGAATTCACGTACATATCATAAGAATTTTACAAAATCTCGAGGCATGAATGAAAAGGAAGAGATAAATAGGGAACCATGAGGACGAAAGAAGATGAAGCGAAAGACAACCAGAAATGATGAATAGAAAGATTAATGGAAAGTATGATGGCGAAACGCGCGTAACGTGTAGAAACGAGAATAAAACAAATGAACGAGAGGAATGTAATGCCTAACATCTTCGATAATCGCAACGAAAGAACTCCCTGTGAGAGAGGGGTATAACAACTAAGGAAAGCGAGGGCCCCCCAAAAAACAGTTGCAATAAATAATTCGCAACAATGAGCGTCGCCCGCACTGCCATGCCTTCCATTATCTCGCCTTCGCTAACTTCCTTCCCCTCACGCGGCTCTCCTCATCCCTCTCCTACACCCACTATACTAGCCTCCTCCTCCTGCTTCTCTCCCATTTTCTCTTTATCCTTTCTATTCTCTTCCACAGCCTACTGCTCAAGCTTCTTTAGTTTCACGGTTTCCCTCGATCTCCTCCTCTACACCATAGAACCCCTACCTCTAGTCCGCTTTCCCCTCTCCCTTTAATCCGCTGCTCTCCCCTCCCTACCTCCTCAACCTCGTCGCTTGTCGAATCCCTAATACTTGGCCTGTAATTACGTTTTTAAAATTTATAATAGTATCCGCGTCACCACGAGTACTATTCAAAGTATCTCGACTAGATCAGAGCAGTATGGTGCTGCTACTCTGCGATGGCCTTTATTAGACATGACGCGGATTATACAACCAACGTCGAATATTAGATCCTAATTGGCAGTAAGTTGTCAAACAATATCACAAATATCAGACACCCTCCGACACGGTAAGACACGCTAACAACAAAGTTAATCACAAACACGCGGTATACGCTAACACAAAGCGGCTTAATCACAAACACGGTGACACAGTACACAACGTAACACAACAGTGACAGTAACACAACGTTAATCACAAACACGCTGACACGTAATAACGTAAGCACTAAAATCCGTAGCACATAACACAGCGTATAAAAACTATATAACACGGGCACGCATAACAACGCTATAAACACTAAAACATCTGTACGGGACGGCTAACATTCAACGCAACTACGCTATAACACCAACAATTTCAGCCTAAGCCTTAACTAAACTATGGAAAGGAAACGTAAGCCATACTATGCATCACATTTGGATTATGCGGTGCTACCGGAAGCGGAGAGTCGGATTTGCCGAGCACATACGGCGTAACATAAATCTGCGCCCGGATGTATAGCCTTCTGGCGGACGTGCCAGCAAAGGGACCCATAGATGACTGTTCAAACGCACTCATCCAGAAAGCCTGCCAGTCTCTCTCTCTCCTCTCTCTACTCGCCAAAAAGGCACTACCGTGAAGGGAGACGCAAGTTTTTTTTACCGCAACGTCTTGCAACAGGCAGGATGAGACGAGCACGTTGCGCCTCGTTCGCTCTGCTGCGCGACGAAATCCTGCGAGGGCACGGCGGTGCCGAAGGCACTTAACGTGGCCACAGTGGTCGGCGGCCGTCCGTGCACTAAACTGTCACTGCCCACTAAATGCAACTTGCCTTCCAATTAGGAACAGCAGCGGAGAGTGCTATCCCTTTTCATAGAGTATCGTGTACGAGAGCCAGTCGTGTTGGGATTATGTGACACGCAAACATTAATTGCAAACAGATAAGTTACGTAATTTATATAACATATGCAGTGTTGTAAATGGACAAAAAGTTCGTCCAGCAGTCCAACGCGATGACTGTTAAGCCCTTTACCTAGTTCAGCAAGTATCGTTTATGATGCAGGAATAAAGTACCACACGGACACAGAACACACAACATAAACATAAATAACCAGACAGAATCTATGCATGATGATAAAACTCACACACATACATGAGAGTTATAATGTGAATATTTATATTCCACTACATATATGTTTACCAATGTACTCCTAATCCCTCTCGTTGTAATGCCTCTGTTATCATCTCGTAAGATTTCTCCCCATAGACATTATGGCTGGGAACGAAGGATCCGTGAGGCCGGACATACCTTTCCGATTCACACCCAAGTCCGAGC